>NC_024318.1:9548512-9551764 GCF_000523025.1 Cynoglossus semilaevis | reverse complement strand
GGACAGGGGAGAGAGGGGGGACAGGGGGGACAGGGGGACAGGAGCTCTGTGCGTTTCAATGAGGATGGGTTATTATTGGGTGTGTGGGTGGGGGTGAAGTTGGGCGATGACTCGTTTTCCTCGCACCAGAGTGTCACCCACTTTGTTGAACACAACTGACGAGCAGGACATGCTCCGTCAACACGTGGCTCTCGGTCAACACCGGGCCTTTGATGACCACAGTCGTGGACGACACTGTTGTGTGTGAGCTGTCGGACAGACGACTGTAAAACTATCATTTATTAGAGTTCTTACATGAGTTGTAATCCATTACCCGTGGCTACGGCCTCACTCACCCCTCAAACCTGGGACAGAATTGAACCCCCACCTTCCCACTACTTCCCTTCCCACTGCCCCGCTGCTATAATAGGAGATCGCTGCAGCAGATAGTTTCCTGGCATTCTTGGCGGGTGCAGGGCCGACCTGGCAGCATGACGGACACACACACATGCCCTTAATGGAGATGCTCAAGCACACACACACGCGCGCTCACACACGCGCTCACACAAACACACTCAGCTTTCTAAGCTGTGGGAAAGGCTGAGGTAATCCCTTTTTATATATAAATCTCCATTTCCTCCCCTCTAAACTAGGCAAACCGCCCAATCCATTTTTTTAACTGAACACAAACATTTATTTCTAGATTTATTTTCCATCCAAATCAGCATCACAAACATCCCCATCCTGGTTTTCTTTTTCTTTTTTTTCCACAAATTGCTGATATGTCGTCTTGTTTTGCTGCTCGCTTTTGGTTCTTCTATGCTTAGCACATGTGAAAAAAAAATGTTTGAATTAATGATTAATAAAAATGTAATTTGCTAAGACTCCCCTCAGCAAAAATTATACAGTGTGTGTTTATCCAATGTGCTCAATTCTCCCAGTGAGGATTGAGATTAAGTTTATTGTGGGGGGAAGTCTGAGTAAGTCTGCTGCTCACTACGCCCCTCTAGTGGACAAACTAGGAACGACACTGCAGCTCGATGTGGCCTGTGCTGAAATGATGCTTAAATACACGATTATGGAGTTCAGTAGTTGGACATGGAATCGTTTTGGTCTCTGTCTTTGTTCAGTCGTTGCTGCTGAGGCAGAGATGCTGAAGATGCTCTTCCTCTTCTCCGTCTTCTTCTTCACCTCTGTGCTGAGTAAGGAGCAGCAGAGAGCTGTGGTTATGTGGCCGACAGGCACTTTACTTGCTGCATTAAGATATGCTTTGTTTGTATTATCGTCATTCAGAGATGAGCTTAATTGATTCTAATTGATTGGGTTATTGAACAGCTTTGTTGCAGGAATTAAAAGAAGAGACGATGCAGTAGCACAGTGGTGGGGGTGGGGGGCGGAGGGGGTTTGGTGCAGCAACGGACCGGAGCGTGAAGCCACTTCCTGTTAGGTAGGGCCGAAAATTTAGACTTTCTGTGCAAAAGATTTTCATGTGTTTACCTGTGTTTTTCTATTAATTATATCATCTCACTTGTGTGTGTGTGTGTGTGTGTGTGTGTGTGTGCGTGTGTGCGTGCACTTCACCTTCCTGTTTACCCCACATTACTGCAAGAAAAAATATTTCATTACTGCAACAAAAGAAGGCCATTAACTGCACCGTAAGAAGAGAGTTGCACTGCCTTTGCCCACAGTTGTGTTTGTCTGCGTTCCTGGCTGCTCTCCAGCTAATTTGATATAACAATGCTGCACGACAAAAACCGCCTCAGGACTTTTTTTAGGTGACAGGAAATTATCAATGATGCCACATGCGCAGCTGAATGTCAACACCAACTTGACTTGTTTATGAAATATTAAAGCCGTGAAATATGGGCAGCGCGCAGAACTTAATGATGATCGGAGTCATTACAACTTCAGCGTCCCTTTGTCTCGGCTAATGATTAAATTCCACGACTGTTGTCTTCGATTGTGCGGAGGCTGAATGTGTTTTTTTGTTTGTTTTTGCCCCTTTTGTACGAGTTGGCAGGATTCCATTGTCCACATTGGTACATTTTTGGAGAAAGTGGTTGATTTGCATAAAGACACCGTGTTATCGTCGGAGGCCATGTCAGTGGCGTCAACAAAAGCAGAAGGATTACACGATGCTGGGCTTCACATTATTTTTGGACAGTGGTATATCGTCCTTTGATGTATGGATAGGAAAGACAGACGAGGACAAATTCATTTATTAATCAGAAAATGTTGATTTATTTTAAAATATTTTCCATTCATGCGCGTTTGACATCACACAGAGGAAGTTTGAAGGGGATTTGATCTGAAAACCCTCACTTGGATTTTGCCTAAAATTTTTTGGTGTAATTTTCTTTAAATGCAATAGAAAAGAAATCATGATCATTATTGACAGGTAATTTTATTGTTGACTTTTTACACAGTATTTACAACATGCTCAGATAACGTGGTGTGAAACGGCGAGGGCGAGAACTAGGAAACTCTTGTGTACAACCTGGCACGACGTCTGACATTATCTGTGTCTGCTGCGACACCAGGGTGTCGCCTCATCAATTATTGACCCACTATTTCATGGTAATACATAATTTCCTATCAATTATTCATAATAATGTTTGTGTAGTTTACTTAATTGTGTTATTGACTATCAAAAGTAATTTCCCGGAAATCCTCAAGGACACAAATTGAATCAGTCCAACTCCTGGTTTTGTTGTCACTCTGATCAGCTGACGCTGGAGCCGTTGTGTGGTGACGAGGGATATTTAGGACGAGAGATGCACGGCCTGTGGTGATGATGATGAGCTGATGATCTGATATATTTTAAAAAAATGTAAATTCAATATTAATAAATAGCATTTATCATGTTTAATGAGGTTTATTAAAAACCACTCAGAGAGGAAGTGAGCAGGGAGGGACGTGAGCGTTCTTAAAAGTAAATAAATAATAAGCGTCAGGATTGCTCTCCTCTCCCACTGATAAATAATGTATATGAACAGATGGCTGGAGCGCGAGGCAACAGGAGAGGAACATGAGCGACTACATCTTTAATTGTTTTAAAAAACATGTCACAACAGGACTGGTGTGTTCCCTGTCTACTGGAGCCGCAGATGTGCTAACAGAGTGGAAGGGGACAAGTGTGGATCGCTCTGTCTCTGAGGCTGTCACTGCTGCCAGGGCTTCACACATGGACTGACTGACTGACTGACTGACTGACTGTCTGACTGTCTGACTGTCTGAATGTCTGACTGACTGACTGTCTGACTGACTGACTGT
>NC_024318.1:9537364-9548429 GCF_000523025.1 Cynoglossus semilaevis | reverse complement strand
CTGACACTGAAAAATGTCTTAAATCTTAAAGTGCACGTTCACTTCAAACACAAACACACAAAGATGAGAGTGGAATATTGGAGCCTGTCACTGATCTGATGGGAACGTCATATTGCTGCAGAGTCCACACTGCGCTGCCTTCACTTCTACACTTGCAGTAGACATGCATTAACATTCACATTGTAAACGTTTGTCCTTGGTGAGCAAACATGAAGACCTGTAATGGATTTTTTTTTTTTTTTTTTTGTATTCACATTATCAAACCGGTCATTTTTGCATCTGTGTTGCATCAACAGCAACGAGTCCAACAGCAGTGCATGATGACAAATATATACTGTACATCCAAAACTACACTTGTGCTCTCAGGGGAGGGAAAACAAAGCCCCCGAATATTCAGTATTCCTCACAAACAATAATAATTCACTGACAACTAGATATTTATTGTTTGCATCCATACAATGAAACATGAGCAGAGTCTTCCACCACTCAGGGTGTGGGGCCAGTCATTTGTGCTTCGTCCTTGGAGTATTTAGAGTATTTGGAGTATTTGCAGTATCCATATCCGTGTCCTCAAGGCCTCACTTTTTCTCTGAAGGATCCTTGGGGCATTGTGGGTGTTTGTCAGAACTATTGCCCAAGACTGAGACCTTGTTAGCGGGTCCAGGACTTGAAGTGCCCCCTGTTCGTCCCACAGTTCCAGGCACCTCCATGTTAGGAGCCACAGTGGGCCTGGGCAGCCCAGCTCCTCCCACACCCACTCCGGGCAGAACTCCCACGCCGGCTCCTGGCCCGGCAGCCGCTGCAGCTCCGAGCAGGTTGGCCGACTGCAGCACGGCCTCGGAGTGCTCGCGAGCCTTCATCCGCAGGGCAGCAACACTGGCTGTACGGTTGCCCTGACAACCGTAGGGTGGCAGGAAGGATAAACCCATGGGGTCAGAAACGCAGCAGGAGCAGAGACCATTACCTGAGAAAAAGAAATAAAACGAGAAATTAGACTTTCATAATTATCGTACGTGACCGTCGTCACTTCAAATGGTTAACAACAACCGCAGACACCTGACGGCGAGATCATTAACAACAACGATTTTGAACAAACCCTCTCTGAAAAGTCTTCATTTATGAAGGAGGACAAAAATAAATACGCTAAAACTGCATTTTAATTTGAGTAAAATATTTGTAAATACAACCAAAATAAATATAAAGAATAAAAAAGTATGGCTTTGAAAACCAAACAATTGTAAATAGTCTTTTAAAATTTTTCTTTTAAAAAAGATGTTTTGGACAGGAGAGGAATGTAACTCAAGGAACACTGTCCTCACAGTGAAACACACAGACGAAGGACATTTAATCCTAGTGAAGAACGATCTCCAATTCGTTGTAGTGAAAACCAAAGTGTAGATACTTGATCCCGGAGAGTAAGGATTTAGTTGAAAAAAAAAATGAGCTGAGATACTGGACGTTTATCTGACATGACATGTTTGTGATTTTTTTTTTTTTACATTTACCCAGACTGCACACTTTGTGTCCATTTCTGTAAAGCTCTGTTAGTCATGCTGTGTTCTGGCTGTTGTTTATTGTCACAAAAAAAACATAGATTTGATTTGATATCTACCTTTGAGCGTGGCGACCTGTGAGAGAGCCTGGGCGTAGGTGGCAGAATTCAGCAAACTCCCTGGAAGGCAGGATGGAAAGAAGGGACCACCAGGACCCACTGTCCTGTTGATACTGAGGGGGAGAAGGGGCAGAAGGGGGAGATTATCCAGCTGAGAAAAATCTAATTTGAATTTTTTTTTAACAACTTCATTTCTGCATTTGTCGTCTTCTGCTTTTTTCCTTCTTACATTAGTGGATTATCATTGGATTAATTTAATTCCATCATCTTTCTGTCTCTTATCACCGGATGCTGTAATGCGTCAGTACCAGGTCCAGTCATAATTCCTGTCTTTTTCTCCTCACCTCTGCTGCATCTCCAGTGGTTCTTTCTGTTTCCTGTTCTGGTCCACGGGGGACTGAGAGTTGATGCTGCGAGAAGGAGTGCCCTCACTCATCTGCTCCTTCCCTCCTTCAGGGTCATTGCTCCCTCTCTCCGTCTTCCTCCACTTTGCTCTGCGGTTCTGAAACCAAACCTGCAGTCGTAAAGAAATAGGAAAAATTAAATCCAAACAATGTCATTAATTTACTAATTAGATTTTGAGATAATACCACTTCAATGTGATTTTTTTTCTCTCATTAATTTCCCAATTTCCCATCCCAGAAACATTATCACACAATCACAGCCACCTGCCCCACTGTGTGTTTTAATCTTATCACAAATGTAACATTTTTACCAGGAGATATTTGAATGGTGCCACACAAGCGCTCTGATTTATTTTTTTTTTTCCCTTTCTTTTCCACGCTCCCTGACTTATTCTCCCAAACTTCACCACCGTCCACACAGTTGAGAAGATCCAGCCAAGTTCTGGTATCTTAATCGAATGAAGGTCACTGCCTATAACAACGTTTAATTGAGCTATTTTTCATTATCATATTTTAATGACTTCCCACTGACAGTTGTGCTGCCCGAGAGAGAGGCGGCTATGATGAAGTCGTTTATTTCCCTATTTAGTGATTGTTTGACAACATCAGATTCGATTAGGACTCGGTTCTAGCAGGCATTAATCATGATGTGTGTGTGAATGGAGGTTAGAGTCTGTCTGTGAGTGTGTGTGTGTGTGTGTGAATCTTTTTTCCCTTTTCTGTGACAATGAGGAAATGATGTCAACAGCCAAACAGAGCACAAAAATAGCCAGCCATTCATTCATTCATTGGGCAGAAAGAAAGGACAAGATTTTAATGGCAGGACAACAATGCAGGCAATGGACTTATCTCACCCCTGCACCTTCCAGCTAGGAGTCACAGCTCACACACTCTCTCACACACACACACCCTCTGAATGGCCTATAATTGCTCCATTAATCTCAATTTGCGGTGTGCCCTTAATGCGGGGGAGGCCCATTGACACTTCACAAAAAGGGAGGGTGGGGGGGCAACAACACTACAGCAGAAAGGAAATTTATTTTCTAATAATAATGTAAGTTTAATATCCCCTGCATACTGCCGTGGATTCATGTTCAGATTTAATAATAGGAATGTGGTAATCGGATTAGGAGGGGAATAATTTGTTTACAATCCCTAATTTACAGCGCTGGATTCCATTATCAAGGCCCGCCATTGGGTTTAAGCGATAGTAAGATGACCCTGGGGAACAAAAGGCAAACTATTATATTTCTCACAATTAGATCTGTGCGCACAACAAAAAACCCAAAAGCAAATGTGGAATGCAGGAAATTACATACAGGGCACATAAGTGGATTACATCTGGACCGCTCTGTCGCCGCGCCTGCGCACAGGCAGGGTCAGGATATAAAGTGGCAATTTGTAGGTTTTCAAAAAGTGTTATTTTGTCGTTTCTCCTCTGCGGTTGTTTTATAGAATATGTGCTTTTCTGAGAAAAAAGGTCAAATTCTGAGGTCCTGCATCGGATGATGTATCCTCTTACCTTTCAGACGCGGCCAAATTAGTGAGCGCCATTATCGCTGCTTAATTATGAATGACCGATTAATCAAGCTAATCTAATATTCACCATTATGTTGATGTTATTAAAGTGCATCGCAGGAAAATGACAGAGTGGCTTCATTTACCCTCTCCCTCACATCCTCACACACACAAACACACACACACACTCACAACACTGGTGGTCAGAAGTGTCCACATTAGCAGAGTCTTGTCCACCTGCAGACGGTCCCTCACCTGTACTCTGGCCTCGGTCAGGTTGATCTTCATGGCCAGTTCTTCACGGGTGAACACATCCGGGTAGTGGGTCTGAGCGAAGACCGCCTCCAGAGCCTCCAACTGAAAAAACAAAAACAAACAAACAAACTTAAAAGTACGTCTGCGTAACTTGTCATTACATTGGTTTGTAACATAGGGATAGAAACAAAACTCTCTCTCTCTCTCTCTCTCTCTCTCTCTCTCTCTATCTATCTATCTATCTATCTGTCTATCAGATATTATAATTCCTCTCTCTATCTGTCTATCTATCTATCAGATATTATAATTCCCCTTTACTGTTTATTTATCTCTTACTTTTTAAGAGTAAAAAAAGCTAATATTAGCGTTTCCTAAACCACTGACATACTTAGCCTACAATTGCAACTTATTGCAATTTCTTTCTTTCATTCTTTCTCTCTTCTTCTTATTAAATTTGTTCTAGAAAAATCCCAGATTGCACTACAACCTTAAAATGTTTCAACGTTATCACAATTATCCCCAGAGCATAAAAAGATAATGTGAAAACGTTTTCATTTTCTTCATCTTTCCTTTTTTAATTATTATTATATACAGTATATTTTTTTAAAAATCCCATTAAGAAATTATTATTATATACAGTATATTTTTTAAAAATCAATAAAGTGATTCTCTGCCTTTTCTCGGCTCGGTCATAAAATAAAGGCCTCGTTTCTGCCAAATTATCCGTCTTTAATTCAATCTCGTCGCTTCAGTGACAAACGCAGTCGCTGAGTAAAGTTTCTGCTTGGCCTGTAATTATTTCTTTACCTGTTGTAAAGTGAACGTAGTTCTGTTTCTCCGCTGTTTCCTGCGCAGAAATCCATCGTCAAAATCCGCTGGGGTGTGGTTGCCAAAGCCGCTGGAATTCACTGAAGGAAAAACAAGTTTATTAGACATATTACGGTTACTTTATACCCGTACAATTCAGGATTTAGTTGATACAACTTTAAGTCATCAGTGGTTATACGGTCACTTGATAAAAACCTAGATTGCGCGTTTGTAAATAAAACTTTTATCTATTAGACAAGATACGGCCACGTTATATAAAAAAGGTTAATACATTTTTAAAAATCCGAGTTATTATATTATTATTTGTATGAATTAAGGTTAAATAAAATCCAGATTTATAGTTTAAATAATTAAAGGAAAAATAATTGGAGTTGATTTTTGGCACACTTTCTCCCATTAGTGTCACTAACTCTGCATCTGAGATGGAACCATGTCGGACCATAAGAGCCATAACAGCCAACATCTGTGCCCGGGACAGATCGGCCCCTCTGCCCCGGGGCCAGAGCAGCAGCAGCGAGGGGAGAAACCACACTTAACCCTTTAAGTCCACTCTTCAACTGTGTGAAAATGAACATTTCCCACCGAGTTGCAACCATTCACTCCTAAATCTTTGGCAAATACATTGCGGTTAAAGTTCCCGGACTGTGTTACCGTCGCATTTTCTTCATTTCTTGAATTGATGATGAAAGAAAAACAGAACGCGCTCAGAGTCCGGCCTGTTGTGGGAAACACACACACACACACTTTTGAGCGCAACCGGGCTGAAACGCGCAACTCCACGAACAGAGAAGGAGCAAAAACGGGACAAATAAAGATAAAAAATGAAGAAGGAGGAGAGCGGGGGGGGTAAACTCACAGGTGTTGGAGCGGCAGCAGTCTGCGTCCAGCTGGGGAGGGCAGTGGAAGTAGAACATCCTGGCGCGTCTCTGAGTCCGAGGCGCAAACACACACTGAAGTCGTGGAACCTGGAACAGAGACCGAGAGTGTGTGTCTGAGTGAGTGCAGGAGGTGACAGACTAATGACAGGACATGACAAAAGTCCCGCGAAGAGGCGGAGGAACTGTGTGGGACTCGGCGATGAGGAGGAGGAGGTGGAGGAGGAAAGGGATGATGATGGTGATGACGGTAAAGAAAAAGGAAAGGGAAAAAGAAGAGAAGGAGGGGGAGGTGGGAAAGAGCGCATCCTGTACCTGCAGGGAGGAAGGATGCTGATGTGAGCGAGTTCTGGAGAGAAGTGGCTTCTGCACTTTTCAACCCCCCACCCCCTCTCTTTCTCTTCCTCCCTCTCTCTCTCTTCTCTCTCACTCACTTTCTCACTCCCCCTCTCTATCTCCTTACTTTCTGCCCCCCTCCCCATCTATCTTTTTTTCTCTTTCTTCTGTCTCGTTCGCTCTCTCTTCAAAAACACATAAACAAACCAAACACTCCATCCCTCTCTCTCCCTCTCTCTCTCTCCCTCCCTCCCAGTCTGTCCATCACCCCCCCTCCCCCCTCCGGGAGTGTCCAGATGTCTCTATAACAGTACAACTGTCTTCAGAGTGTTGACTCTTTCACAAAGTGTTACAGAATCTCACGCCTAATTGGTCCTAATCGGATTATCGTGGTTTTGCCTCCGTCACCCCTTGCTCTCCAACTGGTGTGTGTGTGGGCGCGTGCGCGCGGCGCACGTGCCAGTGAGTTTACATACGTGGACGTCTGTATGTGTTAGACTTTCAGAGATTTTTTTTTTTTTTTAAATAAAGTAGCAGCTCAGGGCAGATATACCCAGAAATACCCAGGGTGGCGCGTATGCGGGGCAGATCTGCAGATCCGGTGCCAAAAAAAATCCATCAGCACTGATTGTTATTCCAGAGTCAGACATATTCCCTAACCATAAACATGCGCGCACGTAGCCGCTGCACTTTTTTTATTTGGTTCTTTCATATATTAAAAAAAGGAGGATGACTGCTTTTGGCTTTTAGATTGACTGTCGGGCGCCTTAATTGCTCGTCAGGGTGCGTTAGCGGCTCCACTTTACAAGGGTTTGCGCACGGTGAGCACTCACAAGGCCAAATTTTTGATTTTGTTCACAGCAAGGGGTCCCGCGATTTATTAGGCTTCCTCAGATAAATGATGTGCTGCGGGACCCTTTCAATTAGTTTTAAAGCGCATCGGGGACGGCAGAGCGCAGACGCCGTGCGTCTCTGAGGTGGAGGCAAAATGAGGCTCGGAGAAGCAGCAGAAATTTAGAAGAGGAGTGCGGGATTGGACTGAACCACATCAAGTGCAGAAAATCCCTTCTAATGGCGCGTAATTGGTTCTGTAATATCATTACAGGCGGATAATGGCCAGTTACAGGGCCCCGCGCTATTAAGGCTTTCCCTGGCGTGCAGCGTTTATGTTATTAAAGGGGGAATATAATGATATTTTAGTTATTAAATGCGCGTAATTAATTTATGCACCACTGAAAATAAAGTTGTTATTATGACCTCGGTGAGGTGCGAGGAGAAAATTGAAATCAAATAACGGTTGATAACTTTATCCCAATATCTGGTCTAGACAACTCTGACAGTGTTGGAGAGCAGAGGCCTGGAGTGTGTGTGTGTGTGTGTTTCTCTCCTGACTATGGAAATAAATAATACGGCCTCATCTCAACCTCTCACTACTAAACAACTTTTTTGGGCCCCATTCGAACATGATTAGAACAGTTCTCCTCTCTCCTCTCCTCACCTGAGGAAAACACTCGTAAATGATCTCTGCAGGAGTGAGCGCGGTCTTTTAATATAACAAATTAAATTCAATTACACTCTTTTTACCCGCTGTAACGAGTAAATACTTCACGCACAAGGTGGGAAATGCGTCCGAAACGGGAAGTCTTCATTTTACAGGGTGAATCATTTTCAACACCACAGTAACGTCCGTGTCGACAGAACTAAAACAATCTGGAAGTTTTAAGGATTTATTGCATGACTTTATGCACATGGATTTAGGCCTGTTGACAATGACAGCCACTGAAGAACACAATTACAGGAAAAAGAACGTGAGACCCGACTATGAACCTGAATCATTTTGTGTTGCATAAAATTCAAAAAACGATGGCCCTACATATAAGCACCATTGGGGAAAAAAGTTTGATATTTGGCAAAACTGGAGAAGTGAACCAATAAACTCACCGATATTTAAGAACAGCGGACTCTAGGACATCATATTGATCGACATTCGGTATGTTTTCACCTGATATCACAAGTGGGAAATACGTCATAAATAGAAAAACTGTGTTTATAACAGCCCGCGTCAAATATTTACTAAAAAAACCTAAACAGAAAATACATGCGTACCGTCGTCTTGCCTTGGTAAAACCATACGATAAACAGGAAACGAAAAATACATCAAATATGTTATACATGTAAATAGTCAACGTCTGTCCTTAAGTATCTTGGACACATGTCCTAAACCTGGCACTAATTGGTCCGTTTTGTTTTGTAAAGTTTGACGAATTATTACGCAGACAAATCAAATATAAGACAGAGTAGTTCCCGTGAAACAGCGCCACGTAGCGGTCACAGTTGTACAATAACGCATGCACGTGAGTTTCATGTGTTCCTTGAAAGTTTTCAAAATTTTTAAACGTTTTTCAAAATATGACATTGACCTTTGACCTGTTGGTGCTCAAATAGTTGTATGCAATCAGGTCAAGCAAAAAAAGTCACGTTAACGGAGGTCGACTGTGTTGAATTTTAAAACAGTTGTATCCCATATTTCAGTCCCTTCTTTAGACAATTAACACACCACATAGTGGTCACTAACTAGTCAACGTTCGAGTCCCAACAAGCAGCACTTGTTTTTAATCATTATTTGAAATACATGCCACCCAAATACCTGCATCTGGTCTCACTGCTGCAGACCAGTGGACTCAAATCTGTCATTGTTCCCAGACCGTACACAGTTTAAGGAAGGTCAGTCATTACAATTGTTCACCATCACTGCAGTGATTTAGTCGTATTTACAAGACGGAACGCTTCCCTGTTATATTTCACAGAGACATATAGTATTACAAATCTGTCAAGTTGTGGTCAACACATGGAGTGAATCATTACTGCAGGAAAATGTTTGTTGTTTTTCCTTGGAAGCAAACAAAACAACAACATTGAATTCAAGTATAAACAGTAAAAAAAATTTTTGTCAGAATCAAAATGTGCAGAAAGTGTAAACCAGGTTGTCGTGAGATAAATAGGTTTTTTTTGCAAAGTAAAATATTTTCCTGTAAAAATACTGACAGTATAGAAGATTTGCTTGTACAGTTTTGTAGTAGGAGAACTTTTCATTTGACACAGGTTTGCACAAAGTTTGCTTGTTAGTCACATTTGAATCTTTGCTCCACTTCCTTTCCCTTATTGGAATTGCTCCTTGAGTTTCCAGATGCCCTCTTGTCCAGAAGTCCTGTGGAAGTTACAGATGCTCCTGAGCAGCTCTCTGAAGACCGGTGCTTGCTCCTTGGTCAGTCTGGGTTTGAAATACTCCAGCACCTCCTGGGTGGAGGCCTGTCCGTCCACGTTTGCCTGGAAGGCCACAAAGTTGTGTAAATCTGCCAGCAGCTCGTCATGCTGAGTGGACGGAGCTGAGGGGGAGCTCCTTTCAGGAGGCCTGGTGCTGTCCTCATCATTCTCCTCTTCTTCTTCTCCTCCTCTTTGGCTGGAGGGCACACTGATGAAATTGCGGGCCTTCATTTTGGCCAGCAGGGAGGAGGAGGAGAGTGGTGCTGTGTTAGAGTCACCTTCTGCCCACTCACCACTGAACAGAGCCGCTGAGCCTGGCTTCTTTGACACCGACTTCTTTACGACCGCAGCGTCCTGAAGACAGGAGGACAAAGAATCAGACGATCTGGTACAAATTTACTGACAACACTGTGATTCACTGTGAAATAAAAACAGTACCTTGCACTTAGTGGGAAGAGGAGCAGACTGGACAAAAGGTGTAGCCAGCAGAGAATTCTTCTTTTGCCCAAACCGTTTCCTGGGGAAACAAAGTAAAATATTTTAGATTCATCTGCTAAGAACATCTGACCTAAATCAAATCCAGCGTCAGATCCACTGTGTACCTTGCAGGTGCAGGAGGAGGTCTGTTAAAGGGCAGTCTGCACTGCTGCCGCGAGACCTTTAGTGCTTTCAGAGCATCCTTAGCCACCCTGTTGGCTTCTGCCTCCACTAGAACAAAGTCTGGGTTGGAGGACTCGATGATGCTGTCATGCTGCATCACGCTGTGGATACCTGACACACACACACACAAAATTGACATTCATAACATTTTATTGCTTCTCAAGACCAGCACTGTACCTGCTGAGGACCAACATAACCCACCAGACTTCTTGAAGAGCTTTGCCAGGACGTAATCGTCTGATTTCTTCTGGTCTCTGGTCTCATTGTCCTCCTTTTCTTCGTTCTTGTAGGTCCTTTTCTTCACCAGGTGAGAGATGCGCTGGCCTTCAAAGGCGGAACCTCTGGAGTGTTTGCTTTTCCTGTGACTGTGCTTGTCGGAGTCACAGTGCTTCCTCTTTTTCCTGTGCTTCTGTGGACTTGTCAGGGCTGAGTCTTCATCTCTGGTGGAGTTACTGGACATGGGTCGGACTGAGGTCCAGTCTCTGTCGTTTTGTTCTGTCTGTGTCACATTTGCTGAGGTATCTGGTTTCACATTGACTCCTGTTTGGTTGCTGCTTTTACTGTCTGTTGATGCGTTCAGTTTAACCTGCGAGCTGCTGCTCCTCCCCACAGCCGCAATTCTGTCCTTCAGTGAAGTCGTGTTTGTTGAGTGTCTGTTGTTTTCCCCTGTTTCGGCCCTGGACTCACTCTTCCTGCCATTGTTCAACATATGTGGTGGTTTTGGTCTCTCTGTTTTCTTTGGTACCTTGACGTCAGAGCCCGTACCTGTTTAATAGGAAAAACATTGAATTCTTTACAACTCCACACCATGGATGATGGAGTGTTCCACTGTACTGTTCCACAGCTGTGGAACCCCCTCCCTGATGACCTGAGGCCACTGCAAACTGTGGTGTCTTTTAAAAAGGATCTTAAAACTATATCATTTCAAAATGATTTTAGTATTTATTGCTGTGTGTTTGTGTGAGCGTATGGTTTTAATCGTTGTTTTTGGCTTTAACCTCAATGTTTCAAATATCGTTTGTTCTCTCTCTAGCACTTTAGGATTTTGTCCCAAAAGTATTATTATAAGTACATACCTTATATATGTAAATATATATAACACATATCACTGACAGCTTGTTGAAAATTATATATTTTTAAAAAAGCCACAAACCTGCAAATATAGCGCTGGTCTCTGTTCCCTGTTTACCATCGGGGTCAGACAGGGTGAAGAGTTCATACATGTCGTTGGACTTAAAGAAGCGTCTCTGTTTGGGGTCTTTCAGAACCCGATTGGTGAGAAACTGTTTGAAGATTTGCCTGAATAACAAGAT
>NC_024318.1:9511061-9537316 GCF_000523025.1 Cynoglossus semilaevis | reverse complement strand
AGCCGGGCCACTGCAGGGTAGTTTAGCTGTAGTTTAGATGAGAAAAAAATTACTTATCAAAATAAAATCCCTGCTGTTTCTCCTTCTTGCCTTTTTAAAGGCACTTTACAGACACAACACAAACAGAGCGATACTTGAGAAGACCTACACTGGCCGTTTAATGACGCTGGGAAGCTTTTCAATTACAGAGAACCGGGGCGATGCAAGCAATTAAGCGTCTCAATGAATATGGTTACCAATATTAACTAATGCTTACATTTAATGGACAACACTCAGATTTAAGAGTGGCAGGTGAGAAGAAGGCAGGATGAAGTCATTTATGTCATTTCTTTTTTTCTACCTGTGGTAGATTTTCTCCTCGATGGTTCCTGCCGTCAGCAGTCTGTAGATGGTCACTTGCTGCTTCTGACCGATCCTCCATGCTCTCTCTCTTGCCTACACGAGTCGTCCAAGTAAATTATTGTGTAAAGTGGAAAAACAAACTTGAACAAAACACCATCATCCACATTCTGACCTGTGTGTCAGTACTGGGGTTCCAGTCTGGGTCATAGAGTATAACTCTGTTGGCTCCAGTCAGATTCACTCCCAAACCTCCAACCTTGGTGGTTAACAGGAAGATAAATATGGATTGATCCTGTAAGAAACAAAGACACAGTCTTTTGAATTTGTGACATAAAAAAGTCATATCATAATTGAGGACTGTGCGATATATTGAATTTTAGGATAAATGTGTGGGCTGCAGCCTAGAGTGTGAAGCCTCTCTGTCCCGCTCTCAAAACAGACACAGCAGAACTCATATTTCTGTGCAGTGAGCTCATAAAAACTCTTGACCCCAGATATTGTAATGTCTGTTTTATTGGGTTATGTCATAATGTACTAACATCCATTATATCCATTATTTATTATAAGGACACTGGCTACTCAAACAGCGGACAGTGACTCGCTGGACTGAAGATTGCCTTGTCTATAATGTTTTGTGATTTGTCCAATATATTTCAGTACCGGGAACAAAAAGACGCTTCTGTTTGAACAGCAGATTGTCGTCAATTAGTGTTTCCACCTCGGGCGGAGCAGAATTGCATGAAGCGTTGTTCTCCCTCAGGATGGGATTTTCATGGGAAACACTCAGCAGCCATTAGGGATGACTAATCCTTACCTCGTTGTAGTGAGCGATGAGCGGCTGTCGGGAACCTATTGTGGTGGTGCCGTCCATTTTTAGGTAGGAGTAATTATTGTCCCTTACAAACACCTCCAAAATGTCCAGCATCTGGAAAACAACAGATAGTGAGTAAAAGGAAAAAAGGGGGAGATAAACAGAAGGAAGGAGAGAGGGGCTGAGGTTTGGATTATGGCTAAAAGGATTAGAGCAGATTAATATTACATGGACAGAGATACCGACAGGGAGGGTCTCAGGTTCCCTCTGAGGTATAATCTCATTGGTATTGACTGCAACAGCTGGGGCCTCTCTCTCTCACTCTCTGTCTCTCTCTCTCTCTCTCTCTCTCCCCCTCCCCCCCTCGCCTTTTCTCACACACACACACACACACACACATTTGCCAATACAGTTTTACAGTTTTAAATTTGTTGTAGTTAGCCAGATAATAGACAGAAAACATTCTATACATTTAGTGCAGTGTAATTCTGACCTGTCTAGACTGAGTGAAGAGGAGAACTCTGTGGCCCTGTTTGAACCAGAGACGCAGCAGTGACTCCACCACAATCAGCTTCCCAGAGCGTTTCCAAAAGCCAAAGTGTTCCTCCTCTGTCAGCTGGTCCTCGGGGATTCCCCTCAGCATCTTGGGACCGCCCGAGAAAAGGTCAGGGTGGTTACAGATCTTACGGAGCGCTATCAGACCAGAGAACACCTAAACAGTGTTTATGAACGTAGAGAGAGAGAGCGTTAGAGAAAGGATCAGAAGCTTTCCTTTCACCGATGTTTCCTGGTGATAGGTGACAAAAGTGGTTTATGATGGCACTGCACCTTTAAACAAATAAAGTAATTTACTTTAGTGTACAGGAAGGAGTTACATAATTTATTTAAGGACAATAAAGGCTGTGTTTCTTGATGAAGGCCCAGTGGTCACTGCATTAGTAATGGTGGTTAATGGACTGAGAGTGACCACTGAATGTGTCTATAAGGGCCTGTGTGTGTGCGCACGTGTTGGTGTGCTCCGCTGTGTGTGTTTGAGAGTTTGTTCTGCTGTGGTGACTTCTCGCTCTCCAACCACATCCATTTGGTTGGTGGTGATAAATGGTCAAGTCTCTCTCCAGGGTCTGGCTAATGTGAGAAGACAAACTGCACACGCTCCTTAAAGAGAGCAGCTTGAAGAATGCTAAAGTCAAACGATTAGTAGTTAAACAAAACTAACATGGCTAAATTCAGACTGCCACTGGTTTTTTTTTCTCCCTCTCGTCTCGTTTCGAGACATAAAACTAAGCAGAAATCTTGTCTAGGTGGGATTTTAGGGTAATTTCTAATAAAGAAAGGTGTGGGTTTTTTTGCCTGTAAACCAAACTTACCCGCATGTCTCCATTTAGTATCTGGTAGACCTCTTTGGAATCTAAGAAGCCCTGATACACCTGCCTCTGTTCTTCTGTTAATCTGCAAAACAGGACCTACGCAAGCAAACATGCACAAACAGAGAGAATTGTAAAGGTGTGAGTGTGTAATGAGAGGTGAGTGTTCATTCTAAGGTCCCCTGATGAACTGCAGAGTGCGAGGAGAGAAATTAGAGAGGGAAGGTTTGTGTTTTTGGAGCTTCTGCTCTCCTCGGGGACTGACTTAATGAGCTGAAGTGGACTGAGGACTCATCCGGCGTCAGCCATGAGGACAGACCAGAGACCAGCCACCTTAATGAATACCTGCTTCTTTTACTTTACCAGGACTTTATTAGCTGGCTTCGCCTGACAAAGGCCATGCTCATTCATCAAATACTCCTTAGATGTGGCACATACGGTCACATGCAATCAGATAAACACCTCCCCAGCTCGGAGAGCCAGACGTGAGAGGCTATTCAACAGTTAGAGCAGGGTCAGATGTCTTTAGAGTGTGATGAATACCTGTTCATTTTTGTCAGGCAAGGAGAGATTGGCCTTGACATCTGCCTTCATCCGTCTGAGCAGGTAAGGATTTATGGTGTCCCTCAGCACACATGCACACTTAAACGCTGTCTGGACCTGAGAACAAAAACAAAGGCCAAGTCTTAGCACAGGCAGCATTCACATCCATGAGTCAGAACTTGTAGCTCTCACACCTGTCAGTGTGCATGTTTCTTGAGGTGTGATCGTGGTTTAACCCCTCCTCCGTCTTCTATCATCACCTCCCTCAGGGCTGACCCTCCCAGCAGCTCCCAGCCATTAAACATTGATCAGGCTACCGTTGGTCTCCAGGGACAGAGACCTCCGCTTTCATCAGCCTCAGAAAAAACTTAGACCCACCCCACACTGGGATCCCCACTGTAAATGGCCTGCTACGTGTAATCCAGAAACAGCCGTAAGGTCCAGTCCAGCCTTTTAAACATTAACTCAGTGGGACTGCTCCGAAGATCAAAGGGAGTCTGAGAAAGGCTGGAGGGGACAATAATGTGGTGGGATTTAAGGGCAGTGTGGAAAAGGACAGAAGATTATCCAGGTAACAAGCTGCTCAGTGTTTTCTTCTTGAATTTCTTCCTACAGCCACATTTTCAAGCCCCACCCAACGTCTCACACGTGTTCCACTTCCACTACTTGTGTGTGTGTGTGTGCAGGAACATCAGTCGAGGGCCTGTTTGCAGGCCTGACAATTTCAAGAAGAGAATAAGGCAGCAGGGCTTAGCCCTCTCTGACCATTTAATAACATTAATAATTAGTAAAGGTTTTTATTATCGACAGCGGAAGAAGCATCAATAGCCAGCTTTAATAATTAAATCCATACAGTCAGTGGGTTATTAACGATTGAACACTAATGACAAAGGGATACAATTTAGCCCACTGACTCTCCATTTTAGCCTCTCCCTCCCTCTCTCTCTCTTTCTTGCTCTCTCTCACACATACACACACAGGGGATGTGCTGAAGTTCCTTCGTATGGACCTACATTATCCTGCACTACACTTAATGGTTCTGTTGTTCCTCTCCGTTCCTCCAACCTGATTCTGTCTCCCTCTCCATAATTATGTGTGTGTGCGTGTGTATGATAAGTGTCATTGAGTGACACTTTAGGTCTTTCCCTCCTGCCTCCTTATACTACAGTTAGTATTTTATATGGACTCTGGACTAATTGATAAATTATTTTTGTACGTGTTCAGTCTTTCAAACTGTTCTCATTAAAGGTTTACACTAAATTTTTAAATTACACCAATAACAAGACATATTCAATTAATACACATTAAATAAAAATACAGAATAAAACAAAACAAACTCACTAAGTATTCCTGCCATTTAATTTAATTTTATGTATTTTTGGTTTGGTATACCAGTGTATTTGCTTGCTAACGGCTAAAATAATTGCAGAACTGCTCTTTGCTTTGGCGGTAAGAGCTGTGGTTTATGTGAAGGTGTTGTGAAAGAGTAGCGTAGAAAAAGGAAATGTTGTTGTTGACGTTGTGATACTTCTGAAGAAGAGTCACTGCCCCAGGGTGTGAGTGTTTCTGTACCTGTACAGGTGAGGCGTTGCTGTAGCCCCCAATAGTGATTGGCACAGAGAACTGTTCCATGAACACTTGTAATGTTCCCAATTTGCCCGGGAAGACGAAGTCAAACAGAGACCACAGCTCTTTTAAATTGTTCTGCATAGGAGAGCCTGAGAGAATGAACCTGTGGGGAGTCCGAAACTGGAGACAGAAAAGGAAAAAAACAAAGTTACCCACATAACCCTGCAGATCATATGGTGCTGTACCTTTTACGTGTATAATAAAATAACAGACGTGGTCCTCTGGAGTAAAAGTACCTGTTTACAGGCTGTGGTAATTCCAGCATTTGGATTCCTTATTTTATGGCCCTCATCAAGTATTGTGTAGTGCCAGTCGTACCGCTGGAAGGTGTCCTGCATATTCCTGACAGCTGAGTATGAGGTGATCAGGATACCGTGGCATGCTGCTATTTCTGGAATGAGCCTTTCCTGCAGCAGAAAAAAAACCAGACACACACATAAACTTTAATTAGAATAAGCACTAAAAATGTCAGGTGGTCATCTCTGTGTCATCTCTCATATCACTGGGTTGAGTACAGATGAGGGAGAAGGTTAGAGAATAATTCTACATACACGGCTCTATAGTGCCCCCCGGGGGAAACATCATTATGAACTATGAATATTAAAGTCCAAAACACATTCAGTGCAATTCACCTTATTGCTAGTGAAGGAGCCGGTTTCATGCAGAACAGCCACTCTGAAAGGAGGCCACCAGGTGTGAAACTCCTTCACCCACTGGTGCATGACTGTAGCTGGGCACACAATGACTGTCGGCCCCAGACCTGCATACCTGAAACATTTAAACACAAGTTAGTACATTCCTATAAAGACTAAAATAATTTTTTGATAAAAAAAATCATCACATTATTATTCACATTAATGTGAATTTTCTGTAAAATTATAATTTTTATAAATTAGGTGAATTATGCATCTAAAATCTAAAATGCATCTTTATATCTTTCAGATGTTCCACTACTAGTCTGTTTGTGCTGGGCCAATTATTCGCTGCACCCAGAAAATGAATCCCACGTTGGTACATGACCACAGGCTCAGCCCCTCAGTGACGATTTACAAGAGCTCTGTCAAACAAAACAAAACACACTCACACACGCAAAGAGACACTAATGGGCTTGTATGAACCTCCGCCTGGTGGAAGCTATTGATACTGGGCCATAATTGAGTTTGCAAGCAATCAATTTGTGGGCGTCTATAGTAGACAGAGTATTGACCGTCAGATAGCTCCACCTCCTAAGTGCATGTGCGCCGTTTGTGCAGTAAAAACCAAATTACTGCCTGATGTATTGCACTGGTGATTTGTTGCCCTACACCTGCTCCACTCCCACTTTATGACTCCAAAATTCACTCTTAAGTGTTCACGAGGACACAGGCTCTACTGTAACACATTCTTTCTTGCACACACTCACAGATACACACACGTGCAGAGTGTCAGTGTTTTCTCTGATGCCTGCAGTAAGAAAGTGAAGAGTCTGATAATTGAAACATGTTTAATAATTCAGGCGAACACTCTCAGGCAGATATCCCCCTAATCAAATATTCATACCATACAGACACACAGTCTCTGGCCGCAGTTTGTTTTGCGTGCGTGTACCTGTAGTTGGATCCTCTGGTCCTGAGTTTGCTGTAGCTCAGACCAGCCAGAAAGCTGATGACTTGGATGGTTTTACCCAGTCCCATCTCATCTCCCAGGATGCCCCCTGCCTGCTGACAGTGGAGCTCCCACAGCCATCGCACACCTGTCTGCTGGTACCTGACAATATGACACACAATGTGTTGAGTCACGGTCGTAATCTTTAAACATTCTGTGCATTTCACGGTCGTAATCTTTAAACATTCTGTTCGTGACTATTAAGAACTGACTGACACTGAAAGGACGATCTTTGACCTTTTGGCCTGGCAATCTGACCTTTTCGATGTCACTGTGAAAACATCCCCAGCAACAACTCCAAAAATCTTTAACTTAATGACTTATTATTGCCCTTTAAATAGACCATACAATTCAAAAAGCTTTCATTACTTCAGTCATTTTTTTAGTTTTTCTTGATAAAACTCTGGTTCAGTTGCTGAGGTGAATGACCAGCTGGAATGAGATTTTTAAATATTTATTATCTCCTAAATGACTAAGAGCAAAAAGGTGCGGTATTCAGTATTACACAAGAGAAAGTACACAGTGGAGCTCTACTTACTATCTATATTATTGATATTGTAACTACATGTCGGCCGTCTTTAAGTATCTATTAACAGATAAACTACTGAATCAAATTTATATGCAGGCACTGGACTAACTGACCTGGGTGTTTGGACAGCATTAGCAGCACCCACTAGTGGGTGGTAGTTGTAGCTACATGCTATTAGTTTTTTAATAAGTCTTCCTGCTACACAAAGGATTACTCAATTTCTTTAAAGTGACACTAGTTTGACTCCAACTTACTTGTAAAGTTTCTTCCAGAGGAATCCTGGCACTTTGAAGCCTTCATCAAACTCGGCGTCACTGTCGTCGGTGAGCTCTTCGCCTCTTTGCCTCTTCTCCTCTCTTTCTCGAAGACGCTGACGCTTCCATTTCCTGTTGACACATTGGTTTTATGTATTACAGAGAGGCACCTCTGAACAAGAGCAGGAATTTTTTTCAAAGCTTATAATCAATGTTAGGATCGATGACATTGTGGGCGTGGGTTAATGTTGTATCAGCAGTCGTTAGATGAACATGTTTAACCCTTGTGTTGTCCTCAGTATAAATCCTTTATATTTCAAACAGTTTTTGTGGTTGATTGAATTGATAATGAGTACCAAACAGGTCCAAGCCAAATTATTTTATACAGCACATTAAAACAAAAATACCACAAAGTTGTACCAATACACTGTACAACAACAGTAAAAACAGGACCAGGACCAGTAGGTTTCATCCAGTGTACAACAACAGTGAAAACAGGACCAGTAGGTTTCATCCAACTGCCAAGAGGATGAAAAAGATAAGCACGTGCAGTGAATGAATTGAAAATCTATTTGCACCTACTACACTCCGTGATTTATTTCAACAGTTGCCTGAACAGATATACTGTATGTTTTAGTTGTTTTTTTAATCAGAGCAGTAAACCATACAGCTTAAAGAGAAATGTAAAAGAGAACAGTTTAAACCGTGCAGGAGAGAGCGCAGTTAGAGGCACAGTCGTCGCACAGCAAATGAAGATTGATACAGACAATTAGTAGTGCGAGTTCCCCAGAAAGGTGTGAGATGCAGAGGATAAGAATCCATCTTCATTTGGGCCTGGTCCTGTCACCCTGCCACGAAAACTAGTCCTTTAGCTGGGCCTGGGAGACCACACTCTCTAATTAAGTCAAGACTAAGCATTGGTTCAGTTAATTACACTTTTCTGGCCCCCAACTCCACCCCCCGCACTCCACTCCCGCCCACTTGCAAACACCACCCGCTCTAATAATATCATTCCTCATATAATGCTTAGCCTCGCCATTCCTGCCATGTCTGTGGTGTTGAATTGACATTCAATCAATGTGGTGCAGAAAAAGGACACATGCCAACACAATTTATTTGGCAGCTATAAATATGAAATCTCATTAGGGCTGCACTTCCATTAATTTGAGCATTAGGGTGAGTGAGTGTACAAAAGCACGTGCAGAAGGATAATTAGGCCAGAGTGAGAGCAGAGAGAGAGAGACGGAGAGCAGGGAGTGAATTTGCTTAGTCAAGAAACAGCTGCCAATCTCATCTGGGATTAACTCGTCTTCTGCACCGTGGGGGCCACAGAATAAGACTGCAAGCAAAATGGGAATAACAATAGCACATTTGCAGCATTGCTAATACAAATTACATGTGGAGTCCAAGGTTTAATCTGGGGTTTGCCATTTATAACAGTGGCTACACAATGAAAAACTTTTTTGCATCTTCGCATCCAAAGATAACTACGAAACCAAAACATCTTCTCTAATAAACTGTGAATGAAAATAATTGAATAATACCTTATTCTCTGTCTGTAGTACTCCACATCTCCATCATCTTTGAATTTCTTCAGTTTACCCTTCCCTTCCTCCTCTTCCTCGCCTGAACTTTCTGGGCAGTATTCCTCCTCGCTGTCCTGCTTTGTCTTAGCGTTCTTCCTCGCCCTCCCGTCAGTTTTTCTTCTATTAAATAGTTTTAACTCGTACTCTTCGTCATCTCCCTCCTCTCCAAATCCCTCCTCCATGGCTTGTCTCTCTTCCTCATCAGGATCTATGACCTCATCAGAGGGCAGATACTCTGAACCATCACTCTCAGTTTCCTCTCCATCTGTACGGTGCTTCCTCTTTAGTTTAGGTGGATGAGGCTCATTCTTAGGCCGAGCTTTTGGATGAGCCTTCAGAGCAGTGATCTGAAGTTTTCTCATGCGCTTCTTAAGCTTTTTGTCCTTGGGAGAAAGTTTTTTTTGGGTTTTTACACTGTCTTTCTTGTCAGGTCTGAGTCCTGAGGACTTCTTTTTCTTCAAAGAAGGACCTTTCTTCCTTTCTGTTGCTAACTTAGCTTGATCAGACAAGTACTGGTCAAAGGCAGAATTCTCAGCCAGCATAATTTTTCGAGGCTCCTTCTTGTCCTCTTTTTGAGGGATTCGGGTTCCAAAAGGAGTCATGTGCCCTTTTCGAATAAGCTCCTCCCATTCAGTCTCCTGAACTGGCATGAGCATGCTGCCCAGTGTGGACGGTCCGGCTTCTGAGGAAACACACACAACTACAGGATTAGATAAATAAGAGACTCCTTATATAAGAGTATTTATAAAACTGGACTGTACAGAATCAACAAAAATAAATTAAGTCTCAATGCTTTTTAGTGGAATTAGTGAAGTAGTAAAATGTTATTTCTGTTAAATTGAAAAAAAAAAATCTTATAAGACAATAGCAACTCACCTTCTTCATCATCACATTCAGCTAAAAGCTCATCTTCAACTCTCTGGGCATCTTCACCTCCCAGAATAGCCTGAAGTCGTCTCTGTTTTGCTTTGACTTTCTTTAGCTGTTTTTCCTTAATACAAAAGTATAGTTTATCACAGTGACTATCTACACTGTGGAACAACACAAAACACTTTCCTTTGTGTATTTTTATTTACCTTATTCTCCTTCTGTCGCTTGACAGATTCAATCTTTCGACTTATATCTTTGCTGGAAGCAGCGTAAGGCGTGAGCTGCTCAATTATCTTGTTAATTTGCTTCAGAGATGAGGTAACAGACCTGAAACAGAGAAAAGTTCAGTTTACATGGATACTATTATTCTATGATAACTTAGAGAATAATACAAAAGGTTACATCTGCAGTTATCTCAATTTACCTGACATCATCCAACACAGACTGGTACTCCTTCTCAGCCTCAGCCTTAGCCGAGGCTTGATTGGCCTCCTGTATTGCCTCATCCACTTGCTGGAGGACACCTTGCTCAAGAATGTCCTGATCATACACGGCCACACCGAGGCCTTGTAGTTCATCTGCCCCTGAACTGGCACAAGCTGCTTGTATACGCTGTCTGTTGATCTGCAATAATGCTCCAGACCTCTTACCACCTGTATGAATGACAAATGACATCACATTATATAGGTTTCATGTTCATTCTACAGTATATGATGTATTTGTCTACATGTTCATTCTACAGTATATGATGTATATGATGCTTCAACTCACCACTGTTGCTTTCTCCAGGTCCAGTGTTGGCAGGAAAGGCTGCAGCTGCCTCAGAGCCCTTACTGGTGTCGGGAAAAGAGCAGAGTCCTGAACCTCCTGCAGCTCCATCCTCATCTGCCCCTCCTGGGGTGAGTGCTGCACTTGCTGGACTGGAGAGAGATGAAGGCACTTGGTCCTCAGAACCTTCGACCGGCATGGTGGTGCAGCTGCCAGCAACGTCCGCCAGTCAGTGGATCATTCAGACGTCGAAAGACCCTCCTCTGAGCTCCATCTGCGGCTCAATACAAGATATCATAAGTAAGTGAATTATTTTTATACAGCCCCCTTCACATAAATTATATCACAATGATTTACAAATACATATAATAATAATAATAATAATAATAATAATGGTATTTTTTGTCAAAAAGTTTAAGGAGAAATTAAATATAAAATAATAAGGATTTTAAAACTGTAAAATTTTGAAGTAATTAGTTGACCAATCAGTCAAAAACTCCTTGACTCATCGTTGCAACCTTAAACTTCTCTTAACTGTGTGTAATTACTGTGCTGTAACTAAGCCTTTACATAAACACATTATCTAAACTGATTTTATAAACATGGGTTATAAAACAGTGTTTTGTATGTTATAAGAGGGTTTATAACTCAACTCTGAGCATGTAATAGTGTAATAGCGCCCATGTGTGGAGTCTGACCTAATACATTGTAGTAAGACGTTTGTTATACAGACTTTCCACAGACATTTAAAACCCACCACAGGGTCCATTGTTTACGTAGCGATGCTAGCCAGCTAAGCTAAGAGGTTGTTATTATTATCATCTGTTCAGCTCTGTTGGCTTTTAAATAAAAACAGCGATTAAATAATAAGCAATAGCCCACGACCGTGTTACCGGTGAGATTTAAATGTATCTCGACACTTTAATAAATGTCAAGAACGGACACTACTCACACAATTTGCAGTTACACAACCCCACCAGCTGGCTTTATGTCACTCTCTACGTCAAGCGAACACATTTCCGGTGTAATACAACTTCCGGTTTACGTGCTGATCCTTTTTCCTGCGCGTTCACGCAGGCGTGATAAAGCACTTCACAATATACCTTTAAATTGGTTGTTTTACGACAGCATTCAAGAGTTCAAGAACTTAACCTAAATATGTTTACATATTCCATGTAATAGAAAGTAGATAGAGTTTAAATTCAGCTAAATGCAAACGTGCATTATATTATATATTCAGTCTTATGTGTATAAAAATATCGGATATGTGATTGAATAAAATCTATATATCACTTAATTACCCGGACGATACAAAGCATTTGTACAAGAGAGGACACAAAAGACAAAAGGGCTCAATAATTGTCGAACAGCGTTCCCTGCTGGTTTACGGGCAATTGATCTGTTTGAAACACTAGATGGTGCCATCGACCCGTGAATGTATCACAGGAGCGCTCCAAGTTTTGTCCTCAAATTGTTGTTTTTATCGTTTGGCCTTGTATCGCATCTCATGGTACGCTATCGTATCTTATCGTGTCATATTATCTATAATAACTCATATATGATATATCTAACGATTACGCCTGTTTTATTTTCAATGTATCCAAAACAATCGCTAGATAATAAACACTTCTGTGTTGCAATCAGGATGCACATCAGCCAGTGTTTGCTTACAGGCCACGTTCCAATAAACTACTGCAACTCTCAAAACCCCCTACTCTTCTGCAAAGCATTAACCCCCATTACTTTTGTTTTAGTTTAGAGAAGCTTGTGCATCAGGATGTTGCAGATGTGAACAAATGATAGCAAGTTGGAGGAAGTTTATTTCTTGTGTCTTAGGGTAATAAATTCAAGGATTTAATTAAAATGCCCCCTCTGTTGGGCACTGCACTGACCGTGTCAGCAGTTTTTCCAAACAGTGTTATATGTGTAAACAGACTTCGGTGTCTATATGAAGGCAAATATTGTTGTTAACCTTGGCTTAACAGTGACACCATCTTTTTTTATTTGCTTCTCTGGTAAATTGGGGTCAAACGTAACGCTCTCCAGGGACTGTGTGGGGGAGTTGAATTTAAAAATGTGTGAACCAGAATAAAAGTGTATCGCCACATGAAACAGGGCTTGTAACTCAATCAGCAGAAGCCACAAAAGTTGCAGAGCTACAGTGGTAGCCAACATGTTTTTCATCAAGTTTCTGGACCATTGATACAGAAATGCCCACAAAGTGGAGTCAGATAAACTATGGAGCTACTGATGAATCCTGTGTGGTGAGAAATAAAGCAATATTTTCACATAGTGTTGTGGCTGTGAGGTTGAGCTGCACAGAGGAATGTAAACCTCTTGTCTGTCTTCACCACCTACTGCTGCGTTTTTACTTGACAACTGTTATCACAGAGGATGGAGGGATAATGTGTACGTCTGCTGTGTGTGTACGTATGTGTGTGAGTGTGTTTGTGCACATCATAATTTCTGGAAAGAAATTAGCAGATAGACCACACCAGACCCAGAATTTAGTGGGTGGCAAAGCCGTTCATCTTGAGTGTGTTTGTGTGAGCACATGCAATGAATCCTGCTACTTTGTGTTTGTCAACTTGGTGGATTTATAGGGCGTAGGAGGGTAGGGTGTAAATCCCCGTGGGTGCAGCAGGGCGACGGTAACACTGCTGTTCTGTGCTGTCCTGCATCCTGACAGTAGAATAACAACTGCAACTGCAAGATTTAAAGACAGAAAGTAATGGCTTCAAGTTAATGGGGGCGCAAAGCATGGTGGTATTTTTTTTTCTTCAGTCAGTCTTTATGCAGAGTTGTGACTCCACAACGTGCTGAGTATTTATGTTCATGAAGGGGTAAACGAGGTTACGTGGCGTAATGCAGCGCACATTTCTGTTGTGATGAATGTTTTCAACCCGGTCCCTGTGCAGTGCCACAGTATGAATCTCTGTTGTCTCTCTGTACCACATCATCCCTGTAAGAACGGTCGTCAGTAATATTTCAAGGATGAACTCATATTAAAAACCTCATTCACACAAAGTAACAGTTTAAGAAATCCTTCAATAACTAATATGATAGTACTTTGGAAATGAACTTTTATTCCTCTGGCAAAAGTGTCTACTGACCAACTTAGCTCCATTTGCTACGCCTAACATATTTACAAACTGTTGCAAAACAAATGTTTTACTGGTCCAAAACCCCCCCCCAAAAAACCCAAACCCAGCTGCTGGTCTCCTTGGTCACTGTTGTCCGACTCGTCCATTCATGATGTGCCAGACATTTTCAATGGCAGCACAAAATGGTGAGCCACAGCTTATTACACGTTTGCCAAGCCTTAGTCTTTGAAGGAACACTTCTTTTGTACTTGATTTTCATACTTGAACATTTGCTCAGTTTTTAATCTGATTAATCACCGGAGAGCTGTGGATTAATCACAATTTATTCAAACTATATGAGATTTATCATGAAAATTAACATTCATTAATATGACAACACCCTCCCACCCCAGCAGGTAGACGTGTGTGTTACAAAACTGTTTTAACTTTGTTAAGTCTTCACAAATACGTTCCTGGTCGTTGAGTTGATGTTCATGCTCCAGGAACTTCGGTCAAACGAAAACTCCTTCCCACACTCTGATTGCATATTGATTGCACATTTGAGCATAATTAATTACCTGGGTGATAGAATAATCTGATATAATGTGCAATATCACAGTTAGCACGTGCAAAAATAAAGGATTAGCAGTCGCTTTCACCCTGAACATGCAGACTAGCCTCAGGAATGTGCTGACTCGTGTGATTACTGCACTGGACTCTTTTTTTAGATGATCTGTCCAAGAATACAATGTTCTTCATCACTGATGTCAATGATACAGCCTGTGGAACAACACCAGGTCTCATCCAGCCCTGAGAATGTTTCAGCACAGACTGTGTCGAATCCTCAGGAAGAAAAATGGCTTTAAATATGTACCTTTTTTCAAACAAAATACAGGAAGCAAAGTATTAACTGACAATCTGTGTCGGTCGCAAGACAAATTACGCTTTAATCAAATTAATAGGAGCATTCATCAAAATGTAATTGGGTCGAATGCCTTAACACTTGGTTTGAAACACAAGAATTTGTTTGTAGAACTATTCTCTGTCATAATTACATTTAATTAATGATGTTTTCCACTGCGTTGACAGGTCGTTGCTTATCTCGTTGGTCGTGCTGTTCTTGGCAAGTTTTAATGGTTGCATTCCTCCTTATACCGTACAGAAAGTAAGAAGCTGTTTGTACAACTAATATAGGTACATAATATATGTCACAGACATATGTGTCCATGGTTTCTCTTTTGAATACGTGGCAGTTGTGACCAGAAGGAAACTAAATCAAATTAAAAAAATTTGACCAAATCACAGATGTGAAAGAGAAGACTTTTTAAAATTTTTGCTTAACCTCTTGTTTGCCTTTCCCAGAAAGTAGTTCTATACAAAAAATATATGTATCATTTCATCTTATCTTAATGATTTTACCAGAATCTTGGCAACGTACTTTTAACAAGGTTTTTTTTTTTTGTTTTTTTTTTAAAAAGGAAACACTTTTGTCTATTGTTTTCTCTACCACCCCAAAAACGTGCAAAAACGTCACCAGTTCAAATAAGATGGTGTGTGGGATCCTGTGTTTGTTGATTCAGTTCTCGTTACCATTGTTTTATGACCAAATCCAGTGAAATCGATACAGAAAGTATTTGTTTGTGTACTTGTGTGTTGGTGCAACAAAGTGAAAGCCGAGAATGTTTGGGTGTAATTTCCTGTTTCAAAATCAGGATACACATTTTGATGATTTTGTAGGTAGTTTGGCTGAATTTGTTTCTCCTTTGTGGCACAGACCCCCCAAAACTTTCACCACCAAAGGATGTATTCATGGTTTACATCAAATTTAATTTCTCATCTTTATCAAAACAGGTTTTTTTTTAGCGTGGGTGGTTTTCTTATCAATGCAAATACAGGCAGAAAATTTGGGTTTCCTGAATATGAGTGTAGAGCTTTACTGTAAAACATGGGTTAATTAAAAAATAATACAAATCATGTATGATTTACTGGGGAGTCAATTCCAATAAACTATATTAATCTCACCTCAATTTATCTACACTAAACTGATCTAATCCTATCCAATCCAATCTAATCTAATCTAATTTTAACTTGTCAACTACACTATACCAAACCCAACTGATTTAGACCAAACTTATCTCATTCACAGCACA
The DNA here is from genome assembly GCF_000523025.1 of Cynoglossus semilaevis. Lineage (NCBI taxonomy): Eukaryota > Metazoa > Chordata > Actinopteri > Pleuronectiformes > Cynoglossidae > Cynoglossus > Cynoglossus semilaevis. Next base: position 9,521,743 of record NC_024318.1, on the reverse strand, counting down.
CACATCTGGTTTAAATTAATCTAGACCAAACCAAACCATTGAGAGTGAATTTCTCTGTCTATATTTCCAAACAACACATTGACGTAGCGTCCACACACACACTCACAGTGGATTTACCGTATTCTCAGGTGTAGAACAAGTAGAACACACGGTGTTTGTCTATGTTTGTTTTGAAACCACGCGCAGCAGAACGGATCAATAGTAATGAAGCGTCGTCAAGTCTGTTTGGACAGTGCTCAGTGCTTTACACGTGTGTGGTCATATTGACAGTGCTAATGGGATCCAGGTGTTTCTCCGTCTCAGGTAGTGCACCTCTGTGTGTGTTTTGGCCTGTTGACTGTTATTACTGATCTTATCCGGGTGCATCAGCCTGCTGCCCTGGTACAGTAGATCTCCAGTGCATCTGCTAGTGATTTCTCTGAGCAGCAGGTGTGCAATCACGTACACTTTCGTGCACATAACCACCTAGCAACAGCGCAACTACCGCGCTACTATAAACATCCTGACAAAAATTGTTTTTTGGGGGATAAATGGTCCGAAGCGTTGAGCTGGAGGGAAGGTGTTTTCATCTTTTTCCTCCTATAAAAGTTTTTACGGTGAATCCAACAGTGCACAGGAAACCAACCAAGGAATAAGATTCATCTCCTGACCAGGACCGTACACATGTTCAAGTACGTCTCGCAGGCCGACGCTGACGTGGGAGCGGGAGTTCCCTCAGAAGTGGGTATTTATCTGCTGGATCAAACCACACTGAGAAATGGTTAGGACAGAGATGAAGGTCAAATGAAAGCAGCAGAACCACAATGTGAGCTGAGTTCACACACAGTGAGGATGTGCATGGTTACGTCTGTGTGAGTGAGTGTTTTCCTCATTGTTTGAGACCTTACTCAGATACACATCTCCCCGCGGTGATAAATGTTCTCTTTTCTTGGATGTGGCTCGGAGGACTGTCGGCTGTGATAGCTCAACACCACAACAGTGGCGTCTGGGCCGCTCGGCTGATGCACAGTGGCAGCAGTGCCCTGACTCAAAGACTGGGCTGCAACTCAGAGTGACAGCACGCAGCAAACACGCAGCTGCAGACAGACACAGAAGTGGACAGATTGGAGATTTCACTGACTGTGTCATTTTTCATGTGGCTTGCTGTTATCTAAATTGTTATTAAACACAGATCTAGTTGCATCTGTAGATACATGAGCCCTGTTTGTTTAAAGAGAGAGCACAGATCAGGGCTTTCTAAAGGGAGAGAAACGTGAAATGATACCTCGTAAAATTTTTACTTCCTTTAACAGGAAAACGTTTGGTTTAGGAAGTTTTGTTACCTGTCCTAATGATCAACTTGACTTATGGCTCTCACTGGGCCAATCAGCTCAGAGGAAGAACAGAAATACATTTTCTTAAGCCAGTGGTTTGGACTAATTTAGTGCTTTAGAATCACAGTTGTTGCCAAGCACTTTCCTGATTTGGAATGAATGCATGTGTGTGTGTGAATATATAAGCTACCTCATCCTGTAGGTTTAAAGTGAGGCTCGGGGATCAGTCATGGCAAACTATTCTTATATTAGTATTGTTTTTACTGTGAAAAGAGTTTCAAGTTGATTTAAGAATTTTTTCCTGGATATACATTTAGATTTTGGAACAATCTTAAACATATTTTCTTTTTTTTAAATAAGATTTTGCTTTGAAGTTATATTCTACTTTTTTCTTACCGCACTTATTGTATCCTCCATCACTTTTTTATTTTCTTGTAGTATTTATATTATATATTTATAATTCAGCCATATTTTATGCTTATATTTAGCATTTCTGGGCATAAATGTACGAACTAATGTTCTTGACATTAATGTACGTGCTCTGATGTCAATCACTTCACCAGCTGCTTCTCAGTCTATCAGTGCTTTCGCGTTAAAATGTGAAATATTTGCACAAAGTTGGTGAAGTCCTAACACTCCTGACTTATAGGAATTTATAGGTCAGAAATGACAGAAATCTGTTTTTTTACGTCACCAACTAAACCAACTGCCAGACCACAAGTGTCAGTTGACCGTAGTTAACATTTATTGGGCTTTTTCCCAAACATATAAACACCCATAAACCAGGTCATGTGATATATATCTGCCCGCGCCCCCTTTCAGCTCGGGCCTCTCCCCCGATCACTTTATTCTTGCAGTAAAATTTTACAACATGCAGGAGTCTTTTTTTAAACCACAGGAATCAGGACAGTAGGTAAATTCTTCCTGACAGATCCCGTCACCTTTGAAGGTTAGGGTTTCCACCTGTCCGATGCAGCCGTACTATATATTTCCTCTGATTTAGATGTGCACTGTGATTTTCCATGCCCTTCAGTTCCAGCCGCCTCAGTCAGATTCTTGGCATTTCTTTGTGCCTTGATAGGTTTGATGCTTTTTTTTTTTGCCCACATGGGATGCATCAATAGTGAACATTTGAACAACTCCATTGTTTTTTTTTTGTTTTTTTGTTTTTGTATGTTTGTTCTCTCTTTGTTTAATCCAAAACATGTGTAAACCGTTGTTAATGTGTTCTGAACACACTCGACGTTAACAGGGCCAACGGGTAATTCGTTTCTTTGTAGTCAGAAATAAAATGAACCATCTCAAGTTAGGATCATACTGATATATATATATATATATTTAACATCATGACATAAATAACAATGAGCGTGAGTTAGGGGGACAAAGGGGATGGTTCGAATGATTAAAAAACTAGTTGTTTACAAGTTTAACATGTCCAAGCTCACTTCGGGGAAATGGATCAAAGATCATGATTTATTTCTTATCAACACGAAACCCAGATTTAGACAAGAATTTCAAGGCCAAGCAGGGCAGTAGTGGGACAAAGCTGAGAGCCAGAGGTCATGTCCAGCAGCAAGTTCAAGTCTCTCTCTTCCTGTCAGCGTATTAAGACATAACTCTGGAAGTTCTGGGAACAGGAAACAACTCTACACTGTTGTTGCCAACTCTCAATTATGTGCAGTGGATTAAGTGTTTATAGACACGGCTATTTAACTTTAAATAAAGTTTAATGCAAAAAAGAACATATTGAAAATGATGTATTTTTCTCTATTATAGTTGGGAGAACTGGCTGGGTGTCAAGACTTTTTTGTTAGTTGATAGTTAAATATAAAAAAAAAGATTTGATCATCTGTAAGGATGACGCCCCACGTTTGTATTTTTCTTTTCTGATTCAATATAAAAAAAAAGATTTGATCATCTGTTTGTATTTTTCTTTTCTGATTCCTTTTCAAATCCTGAGGACATTTTCTACATGGAAATGTTTTCACGCAGAAAATATACGCTCGATGTTAATGAACAAGTTTATTTTGAATTTAATTTTAAATATTGTTGGAGCTGAGTAGCCAGACAGTAAACACTGAGGTGATAAACTGCTGCCTCAGACATGGCTGCTACACTCTGTTCCTTCTCCTCAAAATTCAAACATTTTACTTGTTTTGTTTTGCAGTTATTGCAGGAAGTGGGGCTTTTAAGCTGTGCTCATATGTGCCCCCTGCAGGAGACATAGGGAAGAATACTTAGAGCAGTAACCCTAATTTTCTGCACATCAGAAAATGAATAAGCAACACAAGCATAAGAGGCAAAATCATGTGTATTTATTTATTATTATAAATAATATATTTATTATTATAGTTATTATTATAACTTACGTACGACGGCCATTGAACAGAATTGCTTAAGAAATGAATCATATGAATTTATTTGACAGAATGTTTTAACAAATGAGGCGGATTTGTGAACATCCCACCGACTACTTAGCAGAGTTATCCATTAAGAGGTTAGCCCACGGAGGATAAAGATGACAGATTGGCAGAGGGTGACCAGACATAAAGAATGTCAAGTGTCGTGATCTTCCATGTCTAATGTCTAAGTGGAATTTGGTCTTAAGTCCTGCCTTAGGCTTCTGCGTCAGACGCCGGATCATTTTCTTAAAAAAAATTAAACAAAAACCATTCATTGATAAGAGGCAGAGCACTCCCCGTCTCGAGAGACCGGGGCCCCCGGGGAGCCCTTTGTACATCGGTGCCTGATTTACACCAGGTCTATAAAAGTGTAGCACAGAGACCATAGGCTGCCCTCTGCAGCTTTGGGTCTGTCGGGGTTTTGAGTGGTTGATTTACTCCAGGGTAAGATCACAAGGTGTTGAACAGCGGCGGGTGCCCCTCCTGACCATGGAGCCGGGACCAGCCCCCACCATAAATTAGCCAAAAGCTTTGTTAGCAGCCTTTTCCCCATCCCTGCCCCCTGTGCCACACTTACCCTTTATCATGAATGATTTGGCCCTGTCCTCACTCAGGCTGATTAGAAACACACCCAGGACCGTGAGGCCGGGATAAAAACCAGTAGCTCTGTGGCTCGACGGTCATCGAGAGGCACAACTGAAATGAGAGAGAAGCTGCGTCACACTGTGTACAAACAGCACAGAGCAGCTACTTCTAATGGTGCGGACGGTGAGAAAATTCATGTAGAATCTTAGACAAACGAGTAGCATGTAAACAAAAAGTAAAGAAACAGAAGCTGCCCAAGACTGAGGCTGAACCATGGGTTTTTGGACATGTTTTCAGCTGCACACTGTGTGTGGTAGGAAAGTAACAGTAACTGGAAAACAGCGCTGTGTTCTGTTATTTTTTGTAATACATGTCGCAATAATGAAATGACTGAGTTAGATTAGTGAGCAGTCTATTAAATCTAACAGAGACTGCCCAGTCAGACAGGGTCAGAGCACTGTCTTTGATATGTCACGACTAAGTTACATTGGTCTGACAAATGAGCAGCTAGATAGAGTATGTGTCATACCCATTAAAATGGATTTGGATTTGTTCCAAAGTCGGACATTCGTTGTTTGCTGGCAACAAACCAAGTATGCACTTTATGTATTGTCGCACGATAGTGCAGCCCAGAAAGTCCGAAGATGACAAGAAAAGTTTAGAGACAGAATATTGGTGATCATATCTCTGAGCCAAGGGTGAATTAACAGCTATACAGTCATTTGATATCAGCTCTGGGCCAAATAATCAGCTGAGGAGTCATGTCAGTGTGAGAAAAATGTTTTCTCTTCTGCTATAGGTCATGAGGGAGCATTCAGACCAGAGAAATTGTACAAACGGGTGTAGAAATGTCTGCTTTTCCTCTCAGAACGTATTGTTCTTGTGTGTCCTCTTTCCTCCACCACATCCTTTGGATTGGTTCCTCACACTTAAATAAAAAGAATCCAAGCGTGGAGAATGCATGTGTCCTTCCTTTGAATACCCACAGATGTCCTTCCTTCCTTCTCCTCGCTCGATGCTGAGGAAGGATGGTCATTTGTTGACCTATAGAAAACTGCTCAGGTTAAAAAAGAGTAATGGTTGTTAAATACAAGCAGTAAATGCAATGTTTAATGTAATGTGAATTTACTAGATGAACTTAATCCCTGTAATCATCTGCCCTGTCGATTCTGTCAGGGCAGCTGGAATCCGTCCCAGTGTGAGTGAGTCAGTAAGTGTTGGAGAACACCCTGGACAAATCAACGGCACGTCATAAATCCAACACGTAGAGGCCAGCAACCAGTTGTAGAAAACAAGGGAGTATTTTTAACCATTTTTACCAGCCGTACATCATTGTTATAGCGATACTTGTATTGTTGGAGCAATCGTTCACTGCATTTACGGCATATAATTTTGAATCATGTAAAGTCACTGTTGGAATTGCAGCTACATCAGTATAAAGGTGGAGTCGAGGTCAATCTGAAACTGACCTCAGACATTTTAGAGCTTGTTTTGATGTTCAGATAATGTGAATGTGTCATAATAGACAATATTGTCTTTCACCACATGACTGTGTGGCCCAGTAAACATTAGCTTATTTGAAATATCTACATTATATAATATAATATCCATAATATTTCACAATAGCCTTTCTCCGTCCTGTAATCCATTTTGGAATGCATTCACAATTTTAACCATAAATCTGGTTTAACAATAAAAGCTGACCCCGACAAACGGAAGACCCACTCGGTCTTTCATTTATTGTCGACGAGGACATAGTTTTTTTTTATACCTTGGACCATTTTATTCAACTTTGAACTTGGTTTAGCGAACACTGAACTTTCTCATCTGAGACCCCGGTGACTCCTGGATTTTTCAGGCTCGGCTCAGCGTCTCAGTTCAGCAGCTGAGGTTTCAGGATCATGCCTCGTTTTTATTGTCACATTTCAGTCCCGGCTCGTGTGTTTCCTGTGTCAAGACTCTTTTATTGTCTTAACCGAGTTATGCATCACTCTTACAGTATCCTGATAGTGTTTAATGGGGGGTCTCGTTATCTTGCCGCGTGCTTGTGACGACCCGGGGTCCGTTCAGAGTGGACTTGAGGGGAACTCCTCACTGAGAAGTGTAATTCACTGTGAACAGATAAACAGGAAAACAGGGACCAACTGAAGATCATCACTTCTTCAAACAGTATAAACAAACATGTTCTCAGAAGGAGACGGTCACATGTCCACTGAATATAAAAAAAAACAAAACTGTTGGATAAATATAGTTGTTTGTATCAAAAGTTATAAAAGGTTAAAGAAGCCTCAAAACCATTAGATTCTTGGAGTTTTATGATAATTAAGTAAACTTGGACAGGGGAATCCAAACTTGTTTAAAGTGGAGCCTGATGAAGAATGCACAACACCAGAGGGACGACTGCCTCACATGTGACGGGATAAGATGAGAATTAAGTTTTAGTACAGTTTAACTGAAGACATTTGAATTTACATTGATGTTAAATAAAATGAATCCAGTTTATTTGAAGTGAAGACATTTATGGAAATAAAATCAAGTTTGTTTAAATCATAAGACCACCAACGAATTTGTTGTATTTTCCATTTCTATTTGCAATAATGGAAATTAAAATGTTTCCACTTACATTTATTAGAGTTTTTATGTTATTTACAAATGTTACAATAAAATTATCTATACCTATTGGCTGCTCCAGGTTCTTTATAGGTGCCTTTAACATATTCAGGTGAATAAACACCTCAGTCTGTGTCTAATCAGATCAGCTGTGTGTTACTCTACATATTATCAGTACTTCGTAGACACATGCCCTGTGTCAACAGTACCACAGTGGGGGAGGGGCCCTCACCTGCTCTGCTGAGGTGACGGTAACACGGGTGACCCGATGATGCCAGTAAATAAGCAGCTGATTTAACATGTCCAGCATCTGTTGTTTGAATGCAAAATATTTTTTGTGAAACCTGCAACTTTCTGGCTCCCACAGAAATGAAGCACAGATGTTTCCCTTCATCCACTGTGATCTAATGCATCCCTCTCAACGTGTTTATTGTAGGAAGTTGGAGAACTTTTCTATGAATGTTGGCATAATTATGTTCCCATTGCTTCACAGACTTGGCATCCCACTCCAAGTGAGCATTTTTTTTAAATCACCTCCCTCCCTTCTGTAAGGTAACGCTGCCAATCTGGCTGTTTACTGCAATTGTCAAATCTCCTGAAAAGCCGTGAGGCTTTTTGTTAAGAAAAACTCCAGTCAAATGTGTTGTTAGAGTTCTGCAACAATAGTCATCATGAAAAGCTATGATATCTAGGTTCTGGTTAAACATGCTCAAAATATTATTACAAGTAAATGCAACATGAATAGCCTCCTAGTCTAACACAACACCATCAGTGTTTAACAAGTAGAGCAGCCACTAGAGGGTGCATGAGAAAAAAAAAGTGGTAGCGGTTCGGAGTGTGGGATTTTTCAGCGCGATACAGATGCGTAAAAACATTTCCTTCGTAAAATTTTAAATCAAAAGCTGATATTTTATGGCTATAGATATGTATATTATATGTTTGTTCTGGTCAGTTGAGCATAGTTAACTGGTTAAATCAACCAACCTGGGATATAGAAGGAGGTGCACGGCAAAAAAAAGTTTGGGAACCGCTAGAGTCGAGTGTAAGGATAAAAACGGGAACATCATCGACAAAACCAGCGTCTCTGTATAAACCAGGTGAGGATAACGACTGGTTCTGCTCATTACTCCCCTCTTCTGTGGAATGTTAGTAATTGTAAAAAGAGCAACAAATACCTGAAGTGTCAGTGTTATCTGTGATGAGAAGGAATTTTCACACTTGGAGACACAACAGCCTCCTCTCCCGTGTGCTCTGATTTCCCGTGGTGCTGTTGTTGATTCAGCTGGGGTCACCCCAGTGCTGTGGTCAGAAAGACCCTCTCATTTGTCCTGCTGTTACCCAACATCAGCTCCTAAACCCTCTTAAGCCCGTCTTTATTATCCTTAACACTTACCAGAGGCCACACTCTGCCTTCCTGTCTCTCCCCTCCTCTGCCCTCTCCCTCAAACTCCTGCTGTCTCTCCCGCTCCGCTCCCCTCCAAACACATCCTCTCTGTTTTAATTTATACATCCAGTATATATTTGTTCTGATGCATAAATATCCATGTTTTTAGAGCCCCCCCGAGAGGTCAGAGGTCAGTGAGGTTTCAACGACCGGTATTGCCAATTTCCCCTTAAGGCTTTGGGAATTCCAGAAACTAAACATCCAAACATCCTTCAGAATGCCATGTCGTTAGGATCAGCCCCAAGGTCCAGCGTGTGTGTGTGTGTGTGTGTGTGTGTTTGTGCACATATTTAACGAGCCTGCTTTAGTACCACAGCGTTAGAGATGCCATGCCTTCATGACACAACACTTTCATTGATTACACAGTCAAACAGATGTAGCTGTAGAGTTCCAGACCAGGCCGTCACGTTCCCTGAGCCCTGAGTTTCCTCTCCTTTGAATTAGTGCAGTCAACCACTCAGCCTGCATGAGCTGTCAGCACCGCAGACAAGTGTAACGTAATTAAAGTAACACATTTAACTCTGCCACATGATTCCAATCTTGATTTTTCCTGAGAATGTGAATGAAAAAAACAGCTAGCCAGTGGCAGCTTTTTAAAGCGTTCATTTCTTTATTTTTGTGCTAACACGGCCTTTAGGCAGTGCCACAAAGCCATGTCTTTATGGTAATAATTCAGTGGCAGAAAGCTGCTGGTGATTGTGTCGGACCTAAACTTAAACTGACTGATAACAGCTTATGTCAGCGGTAAAGACAAATAAACATCCACCACAGTGCCCCCTGCAGTACATCTGAAAACACAGCCTCTCTCCCTCCTGGAGCTAACACAACAAACCTAATAGCTGTTTTAACAGATACCGGCTTCCCCAGAGAGCTCATCCTGGTGAAGGCTGCTGGCTGCTGTCTTCTCCCGGTCCTCACTACACACTGTCAATGCAAAAGGAAAATGGAGTAATTTAGGGAATGTCAAAATATTTTCCAGCAAACATAAGAAAACGATATACATTTTCGTACAGTTGCGGTGAGATGTAATAGGCTGGTGTTTGCTCAGCAGTCTTTTCTCTGAGTGTTTGACCTCGTGAGTCATTTCATTTTTCTTTTCTACTTGTGGTTAAATGCTCACTGTCTTTGGTGGCAGGTTTGAGTAAAAGCTGGTGGAGTATTGAAATGCATCTTCGTAAGACCAAAGAATAAAGTGTTTCCAGATCCCACGGCATGGTTACTGTGTGTGTGTGTGTGTGTGTGTGTGTGTTGTCTGCTGGGTATTTCCAACACAAAATGATGTTTGTAATCTCCCAGAGATCCATCCCTAAACAGGGTCCAATTTCCCAATTGCCAAAATGTTGTTTGTTCAATTTTTGAAACGATGTTAATATAATACAGATGGTGAACTCTTATTCCGAAACCTTAAAATCCAAAAACACAGCAAAAATGTTTTGCATCTTCATCACAATAAGTAGAAGAGCAGATGAAGACTACTTTAGGCAGAATGGCCAATATAAATGTCAGACAACATTTTCATCAAGTTATTTATACCTGATTTATTCTCCATTGTTTGTTTCAGTCATGAAATTCGATTTGTAATTTCTAATTCCATTTCGCTCGGTGCACACCAATAGTTGTCCTTCCTGTTAGCCATGTCTGTGGAATGCTGGTGTTAATGGTGTGAATTATTATGACAAGTGGTGAGGGATGGTCCCAAATGTTGGTTCAGACGCATTTGTGCTGAATGATTAATGCCAGCTTTTAGCACCATGTGGTTTGAAGTGACGTGTCCTTATAAGTCTTCAGAGACTGCAACAAAATTTGGTTCAGGTGTTTAGCTGCAGATATTGATGACTCTTGACAACGTGTATCATTTCTTTCTTAGTAAGTGACAAACAATTCAATATCTTATACTCCACTTTTTTTTATAATACAACCATGGGAAGAAAAGTAAAATAGGTAGTCCATATATATGTGTGTGTGTGTGTGTGTGTGTGTGTATCCCAGTTGTAGTACCACCACAGACACCCTAGGGGTTGCATACTTAACCGTGAATGTGGTGAGCTTTGAACAGTCACTAAAGCTGTGAGTAGATTTACCTCCAAGGACACCTGTGTTAAGGTCAAGAAAATATCAGGTCGAGTAGCTTCTTCCTTTTTTTTTTCTAAAATACTATTTTTAACCATAAAAAATGTGTCTTCTGGTCAACACCTGAAAGCTACACTGATTACATTACACCCTGGAAAGTGCAGCTGCAGTTGATTTTATTCAGGTTTTAAATGTTTTTTTTTATCATCTGGTCACAACAAAGATCTTTAAAGGAGCTTTAAAACTTTGATGACCTGA
>NC_024318.1:9503830-9511009 GCF_000523025.1 Cynoglossus semilaevis | reverse complement strand
TGGGAAGAAACGGGTTTTTGTTGGACCACAAATTACACCCTGGGATTTGACACAAGTAGAGAAAAATGCATTCTTCATAACGAAACTGATTTATGTATATCAAGGTCCTGGAGTGATTCCATGTTTTTTTTTGTTTGTTTTTTTTAACAAAGATGGACTCAGCTATTTATGTTTTCTCATAAATAATAAAGACGAGTCTCAGACGAGTCGGGGTCCACGGAGTCTGCTGTTTCAGAAGGAGAAATCCACCAGAGCCTTTTTTATAGGGAGGAACCAGAGTGGATACATATGATCAAACACACACACACACCGAACATACACACACATTTATATCCAATTAATATCACACACCATCTTTCTGGGCCCGGGGTTTTGTACCAACATACTGTATGTAAGTCCTGGTTCTTGTTGTTGGAGGGACATACAGTATATTATAGAGATTATAGTCTGGTGATGTCATTGTATTATAACCAGAAACATTCTTTATTTGCTCTTAATCATTATGTCATTTCAACTCTTAGTTGTTGCATAATTACAAGAGGAAAAAAGGACTTCTGACTTGTCGTGTCTGGATGAGCTCATTTGATGGATACTTCTAGAATGTTTCCTAATGTAAACCATCTTGGTGATGTGAAAATGAGTCCTAGAGCAACATGATCGTGGATGATGCTGCGGTGCAGTAACTGACGTTCTTTCTGGCTGCTTGTGTTTTTTTTTTCCTGTCATAGTCCAAACATCCAGGCTTAACTGGAGCCTCTTCATTGACCGTAGGTGTGAACGTGAGTGTGAATGGTTGTTTTCTCTGCATGTGACCCTACACTAAAAAAGGGTTAAGTGGAAAAGGAAAGTACAGGAACCAGTGTCACGGAAAGACTATTTGCAGGAGTTTGCAATTAAAAAACCTTGGAGTTAATTGTTTCAACTGCAACGTTATAACGGATAATATTCACATACGAAAGAACTGCATAAAAAAAGAAGTCCCAAAGTAATGAGTTTGTACGAAACAGCAGAGAGAGCAGTTTGGAGGTGTGACCCCGTGGGGCCGGACAGCACTGATAACATGGATGTAACTTTATGCATTTTCAATTACTGAAGAGGACGGCAATAACTGCTGTGATCTCTGGAGTCACATTCACAGACTGTAGTGTGTTAATGTTTTCACCTCCGAGGAAATTATCCACAGAGCACTCACTGATCTGGTTTTTACACTGACTAAAATGCACATTACATGCATCTACAAAACAAACAGAGTATTATAATTATCATGTGTCTGCCATGCAGTTCTATTTCCTCTCATTCTCAAGCTTGTGTCTTCAAGTGTTTTGTTTCAATTGCATTGTTTGATGGTACCTTTTAAAATTCTGTGAGTGATGTATGGATGTGAAACGTAGCATTAGCTGCTCCGTTTAACACTGTTTTATGAGTTGAACAGACACGATGACAATGAGAAATGGGTGACAAAATCTTTGAGCTCACGTTTAACCTTTTCAGACATTTCTGCTTCTTTGGTTTTGACATCAAATAACCACAACGTTCAAACTGTTCTGCGTTTGAAACGACATACATGAAAAATGGACAGCAATCATTTTCGTATTAACTCCTGATGTTTGGGCTGAGCTTAAAATATAGCAGACACACAATGAGCAAATCCAAGCCAAGATGGCTGACATACAGTCCAGTTGTCTGGGGCACATGTGTAAACGGTAGACAAATCCGTGTGGGACCACTTCCCTGCCAACTTTGCATTCGCTGAGACGGATGCCAGTTGCGGTTGTGTACTGTGTTTCGAATGGGTTTCTGTATGGATTCTCCTCCAGGACATCAGATCTAATGAAACAGTAGCCACTGGACTTAGAGTTTATTTGGAAGAATATTACTGCTTCAACAGAGAATTATTTTTTGTTTTTCAAGGATTTAAAGTCACCGTAGAAAAAGAAGAACTCGCAGAATGAAATGTTCCCTTTGTGTTTAACCCACTGACCCATTCCTGAGGTGAAGAGGAAACTCTGAGCGTGGGTTCAGTTCCCGGACCAGATACAAGTTCTTAGATTTTCCCATTTTTTACTGGTTCTAACTGGTTCATGGAGTTTGATGGCAGGCCTGGTTAGGGTTACGGGTTCAAATCCCACCTGGTCAGCTGTGGTGTTTTAAGCAAGTACTGCAGCTTCCTAACCCACCCAGGCGGACAGTGTCCATCAGCAGGACACATTTTGAGGGTACAGGTAAACTGTATGTACAAGATGGGTGAGAAAGATTCAGTGTTTGAGTCTGTAGATTTACAAATAGATGGTAGTAAACTGGTTGGCAGTGTTTCTGTTGCCTGGGGTTCCAGAATTGTGTCTTTGTGGAAAAAATGTTTCTGCAAAGACAACATTTTGGAAGGACTTTAGCTCCGTTGAGAGTTTTGTTCTGTGATGAGCCAACTGTTAAAATTAGGCATTGTCACGCAGACTGAAGAAAAACATTTTCCTCCAAAGAATTTCTGGGCAGACTATTCTCTGTTTTTTATTCTTCCAACTACAGTGAACCTACTCACCGCTGACTGTGTGGTGATAGTTTTGTCGTCTGTCATGGTCTCTGCACCAAAGGTTCCACCTTCAGGGTTCTCCGCGGTGCACAGAATTATACACATACTTGCACAGGTTCTGTGCCAGATTCCCCTCACTGACACAAAGCAGTCCATTTGTTCAGGGCTGGGACTGGCACCAGATTATTACACAATCAGTAACATCTTCTGAGACCACCCTGTTGCTCTGGGTTCAATCCTGAATCTTCAGTCCAGGTGTGAAGTACAACAAAATAAGAACGTTCTTTATTCCTGGAAGTGAATGTGGCAGGTGAGAAAATCTTTCTGCCTGATGCTGCAGGTGCAGTGACGTCTTCAGATTCAATGTGAACCCAGAATTTTCCTGCTTTGACAGCTTTGTTTACAACCACTTTTTTGGCCATGCTCCTGGGTTTGAGAACCGGGTGGAGAGCAGAGCCTGGTCCTCGTGGGACTGGACTGCATTTCTGTAGCTTTAGGTTCAGGTTGCAGGTGAATGTGGATTGCAGTTAGGACGAGGTCAAAATAGGGTCAATTAAGAGGAAGTTTCTGGTTAGTTTGTACTATCCAATTAACTTCAATGTTAATTATTGTTAAGAGTCACAATTTCTCTCTCTCTGTTTGTTTTTGTGCATGGATTTAACCATAAAAACATCATTACAAACTAATTCTACTTTGTGATTTTTTTTAGCAATTTTAATTTTTCAAAATACACTTTTAACCTTTGTGTTAACTTTGTGTTCACATTTGTCATACTGTATCTTGCTCGTATACATTTATCTTGCCGTGACTTAACAGTCATTTGGAGATAACAGAAACACGTTCCAGAAATCCATAAAGCACCTTGCAGACCTAAACAAATATTTTTCAAACATAAAGAAGCTTTAATGATGTTATTGCTGTCAGTACCTGGATATATGGCGCTGCTTTTATCAGTGTAATTAGTCTTGTTGCTGATAATTAATCTTCCTGGGCAACGGTTGCAGGTTTAACTATGTCATGTTTCTGTACCTTGTTAAAAAAAAGCTCCAGCTGTAACTGTTAAATGTCACACTTTCTGCCCCTCAGGGTTTGGAGTTGATTTTTTTTTTCTTTTTCCATTGCATTTCTGGTTATGTTTGGTTTCTGTGCCAACATACACAGACTTTAACATGGAAAATCCATGAAAAAGAGATTATTCTTTGGAGGATTGAGTGTTGTTGTGGGTTCATGTGGGATGATTCTTCTTCAGAAATATAAAATACAAATCTCACAAGTTTGTAATTCTCCAAAAAGGGGCCAATCCTAGGAAAATACTCCCCCGTGGCCTCTTTCAGACAAAAGTCAGCCAGATCTGTCTATGTCAGGTTCAACTTCTTTATCTGCCCCGCACAGCACTGTTTTAATTCTAAAGTTCAACGCTCGCACTCTTACTGTAACTTGACTTGGACCTGGCTTTCATGAGCGGTCCAAGCTGGATTTGTCAGTGCACATAAGGATAAGACATTAGGGATTTACAAATTCATTTATAAAAAAGGTATTTTTTAGGCATTAACTTATTTAGGCACCTGTTTTGCAACTGGAATCAAAAGCTAATTTAAATTAAACAGTATCTTAAGTGAATCTGAGATCTTTGCTTTGTGATCACAGACTCCTTTGACAACCGTAGCTTCTTTTGTTGCTTCCATGTTCTTAAGGATGCTACAAATCGACAACTTCGCCTAGCCATATAAGATAATGTTTCTTTCGGATAATCTTTCTTCAGTTCTATTGTTGTTTTCACAACTTTTCTTTCCCATGGTGATTTATGAAATAAAAACAATAGAAGAAATAGCAAAATGCAAGAAATACCGGCAAAATCAGACAACAGTTCTCGACGTGTATATCCCAAACGCGGGCTGACGCCACACACTCAGTCACTCACTGATCACTTGCTGCTTGTGTTTTTGTCTCTTGCTCAGCAACTGAGTTATGGTACGACAACCGGGGCAATGTTTGGTTACAAATTTTGTTCGTGAACATTTTTGTTTGAAAAGGGAGGCGTTTGACAACCGAGGTTCCACTGTAAATCCTTAAATTCCTTCCTGTCTGTCGTTTTTGCCACATCCTGTGACTCCAGGTGTTCAGGGATGGGTCAGGCAGATCATCAGGTCTAAAAATTGCTGAATCATCATACAGAGTACCACGAGTTGTGACCCCTAATGAAGGCAAAAAGCCAAAGAAAAAAAAGTTTGGCAGTAGCTTGACACTTTGAACTTTGGAGACTGATAAACAGTCAGCATACAGTACTTTTTATTTTGTTCAATTCATACCAGATTGATACGGAATTCCATCCAGTCTGCGACGTAGAAGGCCTTTGTACTCGTGTCTTTTATGTGTTTTTATGTGAAGTGCAGCAGACGACTGGTTTGTCTGTGAACCGACGTTTAACATAACAATAGATGTGATTCCAGGAAGCTCTTGCTTAGTTAGACAGATGGATCGGGAAAAACAAAACACACTGGGCAAACTGCAAGGTGGACGGATTTTAATATTCTTCTGCGGTCATTACTTCAGCTCCTCAACCTCACTTTATGTCGCTACAGTGAGGAGGTTTCTGGCAGACGAAGGGCCGACCATGAGAGCGTGTAAGACATCAGAAAGAAGCAGCTGGATCAGTGTGGTTTACTTTGGATGCTGCTCTTTTGGTCATTCAGCCAGCGTGGTCTCAGGATAGAAACATTATCCCCTCTGCTTTGGTCAAACATTTGTTTATGATGTCGTTCTGGCAGATGATATCAGCTATCCTCCAACAACTGATTGGACAACTGTGAGTGTGAGACATACTTTGTTGATATTCTAAGTTGGATTAGCTGACTCGTCATAAATACAGCTGTTGAAAAAAAAACAATTGCTGACAAGATATTAATGTATGATATACCGTATTTTTCTGTCTATAAATCACTCCGCAGTGTAAGTCGCACCAGCCAAAAAACATATATAAATCGGACCAGACTATAAGTTACACTAGCCAGCTAGAGTGCCCTCTAGTGGCTATCGGTGTGAAAATAAGGAACATGTCAATTTTCAGTAGTACAGGAGTAGCACTCCAGGCTTGTATACTGGTACACAAGGCTAGAGTGTCCTTTCATGGCTGTCAGTGTGAAAATAACAAACATGCAAAATGATATATTTAAATATATAGGTCGCAGCTGAGTATAAGTTACAAATCCAAAAATAAGGATGAAAAAAAAGTGTCCAGAAAATATGGTACTTGATTGTAAAAGTCACACGGTTTGATCCATTAGATCCCACTGATCCTCTTTACAAATATGGAGAGATTTCTGTCTGGGGTTAAAACAGTAGATCCAATGACTGACATTAACATATGTTTTATACTCTTGATGATTCAAACTTGATAAATTCATTTGTACATATGACACATTTCCTGCAAACGCATGAGTCACTCATTTAATTCACACATGAATGAGTCACATCTTAGGGGACATTGTTTTGTTTATTTGGGTTTTTTTTTTGTTATTTAATTTGTTTTGTTTTATTCAAAATTCCATTGCTCCATCAATGTTTACGGAAAATGTACTTTTCACATGATGAAATTCTCTCTCTTTAATCAAAATCAAAAATTCAAAATTGAAACCCGCTCACAGCAGAAAACAAAACAGGCAGAGCTAATGAAATAAAGGCAACTCCAATTAATCGTGGGTTATTACGTAGCTCTGAGGACATTTCAGACAAACTGTTGTTTTTTGAAGACTATTAGTCGTTGGTATTGGGTATCAGACCGCCCTGTGTGTCGCATCTGGACGGCGTACTCAGCCACTGAGTCAAGCGTAATCGATGTGACAACGGAAAAAAAAGTACTCTGTGGCGCAGAAGATGAAGAAAGTACTTCATATCAGTTTCATCTTCAGATAATGGTGTAATTGTTTCTTTCTTCTTACAGTTAGTCACATCCGACACGCTCTTTTTCCTTCTCTTTGGGTGTCACATGGCTCTAACAGTTCCATATGGAAACACACATTCTAATGGAGGCACCACGGACGGATCAACCAACCGGGATGTGGGTGATAATCCTGAAAGGAATGGAGGTGAAGCGCGACACAGTGTGAGAAATGTGGGTTAAGTGTAACTTTGGCGCTGTTTTTCGGTTCTCTGGACCCCGCAGACCTCCCACTGTCACCGCAGTGTATGACTCCTTTGTGTTTGATCCATACCTAACATCCAGCGTTCGCTTGTGGCTCCTCCGGACCTGAAAACAGAATCACAGCGAAGGAATGTGGTATTGTGCGGAGGGAAGGCCCCGTGTCCTGTGCAGCATGTGTGCTTGCCTCTCATTCAAAAATCTGTGAGAAGATAGATGGTATAGGGACTCATAACCTCTATAATATTAGCACATGAAAGGTAGGGAGGCTGCAGGGGGCTATTTCCACTGCCCACATGGGCCCCTCTATTAGCCCCCCATTCGATTTTAAGCAGACACACACACAAACACACACCCACGGACATGCCACTGTTATTACACAATACTCGTTTGGTCACTTCCAACATCCGTCAGAGAAACTAACTACTTGGAGTAATTTTGTCATAATTGTGATGAATGTTCTGCAGGGTCACTGGCAATGTTAAAGCAATTAACAACACCCCGTGCCCCCCCC
>NC_024318.1:9482943-9503788 GCF_000523025.1 Cynoglossus semilaevis | reverse complement strand
ATGCAAAATGATATATTTAAATATATAGGTCGCAGCTGAGTATAAGTTACAAATCCAAAAATAAGGATGAAAAAAAAGTGTCCAGAAAATATGGTACTTGATTGTAAAAGTCACACGGTTTGATCCATTAGATCCCACTGATCCTCTTTACAAATATGGAGAGATTTCTGTCTGGGGTTAAAACAGTAGATCCAATGACTGACATTAACATATGTTTTATACTCTTGATGATTCAAACTTGATAAATTCATTTGTACATATGACACATTTCCTGCAAACGCATGAGTCACTCATTTAATTCACACATTTTTTTTGTTATTTAATTTGTTTTGTTTTATTCAAAATTCCATTGCTCCATCAATGTTTACGGAAAATGTACTTTTCACATGATGAAATTCTCTCTCTTTAATCAAAATCAAAAATTCAAAATTGAAACCCGCTCACAGCAGAAAACAAAACAGGCAGAGCTAATGAAATAAAGGCAACTCCAATTAATCGTGGGTTATTACGTAGCTCTGAGGACATTTCAGACAAACTGTTGTTTTTTGAAGACTATTAGTCGTTGGTATTGGGTATCAGACCGCCCTGTGTGTCGCATCTGGACGGCGTACTCAGCCACTGAGTCAAGCGTAATCGATGTGACAACGGAAAAAAAAGTACTCTGTGGCGCAGAAGATGAAGAAAGTACTTCATATCAGTTTCATCTTCAGATAATGGTGTAATTGTTTCTTTCTTCTTACAGTTAGTCACATCCGACACGCTCTTTTTCCTTCTCTTTGGGTGTCACATGGCTCTAACAGTTCCATATGGAAACACACATTCTAATGGAGGCACCACGGACGGATCAACCAACCGGGATGTGGGTGATAATCCTGAAAGGAATGGAGGTGAAGCGCGACACAGTGTGAGAAATGTGGGTTAAGTGTAACTTTGGCGCTGTTTTTCGGTTCTCTGGACCCCGCAGACCTCCCACTGTCACCGCAGTGTATGACTCCTTTGTGTTTGATCCATACCTAACATCCAGCGTTCGCTTGTGGCTCCTCCGGACCTGAAAACAGAATCACAGCGAAGGAATGTGGTATTGTGCGGAGGGAAGGCCCCGTGTCCTGTGCAGCATGTGTGCTTGCCTCTCATTCAAAAATCTGTGAGAAGATAGATGGTATAGGGACTCATAACCTCTATAATATTAGCACATGAAAGGTAGGGAGGCTGCAGGGGGCTATTTCCACTGCCCACATGGGCCCCTCTATTAGCCCCCCATTCGATTTTAAGCAGACACACACACAAACACACACCCACGGACATGCCACTGTTATTACACAATACTCGTTTGGTCACTTCCAACATCCGTCAGAGAAACTAACTACTTGGAGTAATTTTGTCATAATTGTGATGAATGTTCTGCAGGGTCACTGGCAATGTTAAAGCAATTAACAACACCCCGTGCCCCCCCCCACCCCACCCCCTCTCTGTACAATCAACAAATCATTTACATCATCATCATTGTATGGAACTTTTAAAAAGCACGAGTCGGCATTTGTGGAAATGTGCTACAGGTCATCTGAGACCAGAACCTGGAGTCGGCTAATCTTTCCCTGGAGGAGTACGATTCTCGTTCACCCACAGCCTGGGGTGCGGTGGTCTGCTCTGGGACGAGGGACGTAAATGACAACAGGAGTGGGAAGCTGCGGAGTTTGTGGCTGAGACGCTGTGAATTCTGTGGATACGCATTTATTAACCACAGCTTTGTGGTTGAAAAAAACGAAACTTTTATACGGAGCTGGAAG
Organism: Cynoglossus semilaevis; assembly: GCF_000523025.1. Classification (NCBI taxonomy): domain Eukaryota; kingdom Metazoa; phylum Chordata; class Actinopteri; order Pleuronectiformes; family Cynoglossidae; genus Cynoglossus; species Cynoglossus semilaevis. The sequence continues at coordinate 9,502,001 of NC_024318.1, read as the reverse complement.
ATGGAGTAAAGTTGTTGTTTTTTTTTCTGTGTGCAATAGAAGAGAGGTCTGGATGAGTAATGAGAACAAGAACAGTACTTATGAGGAATGCCTCTGACTAAAGATGGAGGACTGCAGATAGTCAAGTCCATAATGCTCTCCATCTCATATGGAAGTTCACCATCTGGTTTAAAAGTTTGCTTGAGGAAACATTTATATAAATCTACTTATTGTTTATAATGAACATTGAGCTGAGGGGTCCCCCCCCCCCCACCCCCCGAACCAGAAGGTTAAGGATTTGATTAGAGACGTTCGCTGATGTGTCCCTGGACAAGACTCTGAATCCCAACGCCGAGTGCGATACCTCAACCATTGGCTTGACCGCAGTCTGTCGTCCTAGTCTACTGTCTGGGTGATGAAAGCCTTTGTCAAATGGTGGAATCTGGTCGACCACAGATACAGAGACTCTTTCTCCAAAGGGGGAAGCGGGGGTGTAGCTGATTCTTTCTTATTTATAATCGACAGCATGTTTACTTTAGGCGTGACACATGGTACACGTCCTAGACATGTCGTCAGTCCATCAACTGGAAGCTACAACCACACTGCTCCATTTTTTGCTAAAAAAAATCACACACAAGCTGCTCCCCATACATCTGTCATCCATACTGGCATCTAAAGGACCCCGAACACTGAGGCGTCAAAAACCATGCTGGCTTTATTTCTGTCTGAGACTCCTGGGACATTGTTTCAGTATGGAAGGACAAGGACTTGGAAGTTTGGAGACCTTGGTTTTCACTTCCAGGTTTGTTCTCCTCAGCAGTTTCCTGGAAGAATGCAACATTCATGACCAGTAACTTTAGCCCAGATTAGTCATCAGGTGATGGGAGCATCACCGTACCCCAAAGGAAAAACTCATTTCAAACCTAAACAGATTATTTTTCTTTCTTTCTTTCTTGATCGGAAACAGACAGGTCTGGAGTCAGGACTTTACTCACACCATTAAAAACTCATATTTACACCTACAGTTGATGTGATGCTGCGGGGAGAAGAAGGTCATGGAGGTAAATCCAACACAAACAATTTGAGTCTAAAAAACTCATATTTACACCTACAGTTGATGCGATGCTGCGGGCAGAAGAAGGTCTACAGCACATGATCTTGATTTGCCTGGTCTCTGGGTTGAGTCAACCACTCAAACCGGAAAATAACCAGGACTCAATTAATCCCACATGACAGCGGAGTGTCTGCCCTGCAGGAGCTGACCCCACTCTCACAGCTAATTGTTGATGGGGTTAAACAGCAAATTTTAACTCCCCCTCTGGGAGAGCTAATACTTTTTTTCTGCTAATAGTTAGGAGACGGCTCATCAACTGGTACATGAAAAAACCAAGCGATTTATTTTGATGCAAACATTCATTAAAACTAGTTTTACAAGTACAGTTTACATAATTTAACGTGATCAAAAACATCTGTAAGCCAATAAGCATTCTTAGTCAAAACTAATACAATCTTTTATTCTGAATGACACCAGAACTGCACGCAGTTCCGTTTCCGTCTCTTCAGTTCAGTCAAGTCTCCAGTTTAAGACTGCAGCTGTTCGACAACAGTCCCGGTCCATTCCATTTCACTCGCTGACATTATTGATGTGTGTTGCCGCTTGGCTATTTTATGGTGGGACCACAGAGTGGAGGAAGTTCATTTTGACCACCTAATACGCTCTGCGGGGCATTTTCATTATGCACTGACCTCTGAGGTGGTGACAACTTTAAAGGCCCTTGAAAAGCTCAGCACAGCTGGTTGGATAAAACAAACTTAACGACCTCGGAGTGAATTAAAGAAGTCATATTACACACACATACTAGTAGATGTAAACACACACTGATTTGACACAAAATGACACAATCATTAAATCTGACCTCAGTTTAACTTTTCTACCTTGTACATTTTTGTTTAAAGCTCCTTTGACTGAAAAAGAAAAAGTTCACTCGGACCCTCTTCGTGTGGCTTTCGATGACCCCTGGTTCACTGTGTACGCACACACACACCATACAAACACACACACATTTACTTTTTCATATTTACGTACTCAGCTTTTCATGATGAAGAACCACAAAGTGGAATTTCACTGGCTTCACATCTGGGAGCCCTTACACTTAGAGATGGAGGAAACGTGCAGTGTAGGCGAGGCCGGCCCAGTCACTCCGCCCCTTTCTTTACTTCTCTGTCATTCACATGACAAATCCTTATTCATCTGTCAAGGTGTCAGTTTGTCTTTTGACGTTGTGGTTGAAGTTAAAACCCCAGCAGAGTTTTTAACCATTGGCTGTATATGAATTTCATATGTCTCCTTCTTCCTCCGACATTCCTCTGCAACTGAGTAGAGCAATTTGGTGTTGGCTGACGACCTCATACCAAGGTGCTGAGTGTCATTTTTGTTTCTTTTATTAGACCTTTCTCTCAAATTTAACTGTATTATTCTGACAGCAATTTAAATAAAACAAAGTTGGTCAGCTTTTTTGTTAAACTGGGTACATTTTCAAAATGCTACCTGCTGATACTTATCAGCAGGTTATCGCTGATACTTATAACTATAAAATGTGGATCTTGTGCAGCCCACTTTGGTATGAAATGGTCCTTATGTAGAAGACCTGACCAGTAAATCTCAACCATGTTGGAAACTTTTGCTCGATGGTGAAATCTTTGCATTGTCTTGTCACCAAATAGTGTTGAACGTGTGTAGATATTTCTAGCTCACTTCCAGCCACCCAAAGTTTTTTTTTTGTTTGTCTGTTTTTAGTTTAAATAGCGTATGCTAGCTTCATTAGCCCATGATAAAAATAAACACAACCTCATCTGTCATTAGATAACAACTAAGTATATTGCATAAACTTTTCTTTTTTATTCTAAATTTCTAACAGCTTTTAGAGTTAGCATAACAGAGTCAACAGGCTAATGTTAATGGAATTCATTCTCCAGTAAACTTGTGAACTGTTACGGGGGTGGGGGTGGGGGGAGGGGCAGTTCCACAGTCCGTGGAGGTGTAACTGTGGCTCGACTTAACTGTAAATAGCATAAAGTTACAGCTGATTTGGTTTTATACCCTTTTTTGCAGTTGTGTGTGAAACTGTCCTGAAAAGATGAAGACCATATTTATCTAGGACTGTTGCCCAGTTTGCCTCAAGTACCAACGTGTCATCAGATGAGGATCAGTTGTTTAAATCTGCTGTGTATTTATTCAGTCGTGTTGTGTTCCACTTCACTGACCTGATGGACTTCAAATCCACTCATCCAACACTCCTGATTTAAAAAATGAGTTTTTAAAAGAATGACCACATTTTTTTAAAACCCTTTTCATTTCTTATTTTCATTGGCAGGTAGATTTAATGTGCACGTAAAGTATCACATAAAGATTTTACGTCCAACTTTATGGCACATCAGGCTTTATATGTCCGGCCACGCTATCGGTAATAAATGGTGGAAGTTGGCTGTGATCCCAGCCACACAATGACTACTATTATACGCTGTTACATTTGATTTTCATTAACTAATGTCCCTGTGTGACTCGTACAGATCTGTCCGTGATACTGCAGTGTAGAGTTACCTGTGCTTACGGCGACAGACGACAAATGACGTTGGCTTTTGTCAAATAAGGTTTAATTGCAATATTTTTCAGTGAACATATATTTTTTTTAATGTTTTACAAAGATACAGATAAACACTATAGGTTAGACATCATACAGTAACTGATTAACTTCCGTTACACAATGAAACACAACAGTGAAATCAAAGACTTGATCTGCTGTGAAGACTTTTCCTGAACCCACATTTTATCACATTTTAACCGAACAACAAAGCCGATCTGTCGGGCAGTCGACCGCCGCTCGCAGTTGTTTATCTCCGCCTGATGTTTCAATCACCGGAGCACCCTCATCACGCAGCAAACTACCGTGCTCCGCCTCACATAATGCCCTCCGAGCAATGTTAAAAGTTCATCCCTTTTAGCTCTAATGTTTTCCTAATGGCCGCTTGTTGAGTTAATAGTTAAGTAACAGGCGGGATCGTTGTCCTTGCCTTTCATTTACCCCCGTGAGTAAAAGCCTTACATATGTTCTCACATCAAAGAATCAAATTTACCCTCTGACCCACAGATACAGTATGATTAGACTGGATGTGGGTTGGCCTTGGGCCTCCACTAGGGAATGGCTCTTAACAGAGGTTGGATGTTTATACATATTTATGGTCAAACTAACACCATATAAGAGCAAATATATTTTTTGTAGTAAAAAAACCCAAAAAACTCTTAGCTAAATGGCTCAAACTAGAGTGTACTGCTTCTTTATTTAAATGTTTGCATGGATTATATGAATGCACAAAAGAGTACAAAAATAAATCTTTTGTATAATATTCAGTTCACAGACAACAACAACAACAGGTTTCAGGCGAGTATATGGACAGTTTTTCTCCCTAAATGTAGCTGCACACTGACTATTCCAAGAGAACAGAACGGAAAGAACAAACGTAGACGTCGCGCTGAAAAGAACAAACAGATTTTAATGGTCACACTTTGTGAGTAACAGTAAATATTGTTAATATACTAATACATCAGATATAAAGTGCATTGCTATTTGCATGAGTGGTGTAGGTAGTAACATCTATGTACACGTCTGTGGTACTTGGCCACAGGTTTGAACTGCTGATAGGACGGCCGTTGATCAAAGAGGTGGTTTGATTTAGAATAGGCAGGATATTTCTTTGATCCTGTTATACTATAAAAATATCAGTATTTGTATGTAAGAGCCAACCATGGGCGGAAAAACGTGACCTGAAGCGCAAGTTGCATGTTGGATCACACAAACAGCCCATTTTATGGATATGAAGGAATTGCATCGTAACATCGCGGCCCACACAAATCAAAGCTGATTCCCGACCATTGCCTGCTGTGAACCTATGTAGCTCAATTCATCCACGAAGGCACTGCGTAGCTGCATACTGCTGGAAGTGACAGTGAGACCACTTCGAAGGCTCGGTCTTCTCAGTCACTGCGATACATTTTCAGCATAATTTGACTCACTGGTTGCTCGGGGGCCCAGATGTTGAGCGTTTCCCTCCGACTGAACATTAGCGAAAGGGGATCACGTTATAATTACAGCCGCAGAATGGTCCAGGAAACGCTGCAGCGCTTTTGGCGTCTTATTTTCCATCACAAAACATTGTAATTGCAACTTTTACTAGAGCCTTGTATACGCCTTAAATCTGATACAGTGGGGAGGACGGCGGGGGCGGGAGGGGGTGTTCTGGAATTCCATAGTACTAATTAGCCCAGAACATGTAATGCAATTCGGTGGAGTCTGCAGCCGTTTGCTGGACTCAGTTGTGTTTGGAATATTGGTCAAATTTTACGTTCAAGACGTGCAGCGTATCTGTAGATGTATCTGTTTGTTGTTAAAAAAAACCCATGGAGTTAATATTCAATATATCGGCCAATGGAATCTGACTGGTATATATACATGATAGAAAGAAACAGAGTGACAGAGTGACAGAGAGAACTCCAGTTCACAGTGAAAACACACGGCGTAGGTGATTAAGGTGATGGCAGTGAAGACAGTAGCAGAGCTGGTGGATTGTTGGTGATGTCGACCTCTTGGTTCATTTCATGCAAACGGCTGCTGCAGCCTGGCAGCCCGGGTAAGTGCTGTACAACATACCAGACGCTCTCATGACGGTCCAGACCCTCGGTGATGACTTACGAGGATCACTGCAGGCTTTTACAGGGCCTGCTTGGTTTTCTTCATTCTGGAAGAAGAACAAATGACGCGTTTTGAGTTCCAGCTGCAGTAAAGATGCTCACATATGTTTTGTTTTTTTTTTAATTCATTTTAGGTTGATATCAAACAGCTAATTATGATATCCACCATAATGTTCTGGCCCATACAATTCTGGCCCTGGTGGTGTTTTGAGGAAACATCAAAAACTACATACATGTAAAGAAATAAAGTTTTTTTTGTTTGTTTTTCAGTATTTAACCCATCTGTGAGAAAGGACTGTAGTGGACTTTTTTGAAGTTTTGGTGATTGCTCAGTAACATTGTGCTATGAGGGTTCAAACCAACAACCCACCTTAATGCTTTAATCACTAAGCCCACAGGTTGCTCGACAGGGAAGGGGAGGAATTAGTTTCTGTTAAAACTGCCAAAAAACTGTCCTTTTCCAATGACACTGGCTGAACTGTGGTGACTTTCTGCATATGTTTAACAGACCACGTGATGCTCCTTCTTTTGAATTTGATTTACTTTTCCAAAGCATCGCTCCTTTACTCCTTTGTACTCCTTTGTACTCCTGTCTAGGACACTTTTGTGATGAATTAAAGGTTCTTCAGTTTTGATTTGATGTGCAGGAGCTGCGTAGCAACACTACACAACACACCAGCCTAAACACTCCATCATGGGTGGGCAGCTTAAATACAGTCTTTGGTCCCGTTTCAGCTATTTAAAAAAAAAAAAGAGACAAAAAAGGTCTTTAGGTTTTGTTTACTAGACTGAAGGGTGGCGTTATATTCGTGTGCATTTTTACACATTGTAAATAAGTTTGGCCCCTAATTGGAGACACATAAGGAGTGATCCGTAGTAATTGACCACCATCTACTATCTGCACGAGCTGTTTTGTTATGCAGAGGACTGTTAACACCTCCAGGAGCCGAGGCGCCACAATCATCCCTGAGACAGACAGTCTGACTACGGGTCGGTGGGTGGGACGAGTCTGTGGACACTGTGAGTGTGCATGTCAAAAGCTGGGCCACTGTTAAGGCTGGAAATCTGACTTTTTACTTTAATATTATCTGATTGACGTTTGACCTTCACCCGATCCCTCTTTCCCCCCGTCCTGCTCCTGGTGTCGCCACAGCAGGTTATAACACACACAGTGATATTTTCTTATTTTTACGATTCCCTTCTCCCTCCCACCCCCCACCCAGTCTGTCTGTGTGGAAGAGGAACTGTCTTCGTACTGAGCCACAGCACACTCTGCCTGGTAGAAATATTGACCTGGACAGATTTCAGGATGACAACTGGACCCTTCTATAAACTTTACCACATTTTTCTGTTCTGGGGTCTCTGCCCTCAGAACAGAGACTGACGTAAGTTGTGACCTTTAAGTGGTTTATAAGGAATTATGTTACACTGCATGACAAGATGGGAAAACAAAGCTATAAAAATCAGTGTTAAATCTACATATCATATTTTCAATATTATAGTGGTCCCTCGTCTATCACAGAGATTACGTTCCAAGACTGCCCCCGATAGGAGAAACAAGTGAAGTAGAGACGTTATAGTTATTATATTATTTATGTATAGATTAACCCTTTACAAACCCTTTAGGGCGTGAAATATGGCAAAAATCTCATCAACCTGTTTGTACAGGTTATTTCTCGCAATACCCTGTATGTATGTTACAAAATGCCTTTTGATTTATTTTTTAATTATTTTACAAAAATAAAAATATTGGAAATTTCAAAATGTTTATATACTGCAAAAATATTTCTCGCGAGCAAAAAAAATATGCGATAGAAGAATACATTTAAAATACATTTAAAACCTGCGATGAACTGAGGGCGTGACAGCGAAACTGTATTGTTAAACTGTACTCTCATCTGTACATCTGGTGAATGGAACCTATGACCTTATTTTATTGTGAAAGTGGAAGTTTATACCAATCCAAACCCTCATAATGTGGGAATCAGTGATGATTCTCAGTGGCTCGTGTACCAACATGTTTCCAGTAGGGTTTCTACATAAGATAGGCAGTTAAGAAGGCAGTTCTAAGCTGTCACCCACACAATGGTCTATTGACAGATGTCCAAATGCGCATTTGTGCCTTTACTTTCTTACGCAAGTTCTTTTAAATGTGTAAAGAAGGGAAGTGACTTTCTAGAAGACCGAAGACTGAAGGAGACAGAAACAAGCTTTCAAACTAAGACAACGACACGTGTTGACTTCTGAGTACTCACTTGTTGATAGCGTTTTTCAGGTACTGCTGCAGCCACCGGATCTCTGGGTTTACACACACCTCTTTGTTGTTCTTCAGTTTGGCACTGATGAGAAAAAAAAAAAAAAAAACAAGAGTTCAGTCAGAGGCTAACAGATGAAAGGTTAAATCACACTGTATCTTGACACATGTTATCAATGAGAATGAATTAACACCTCATCGGCACTTTGACACATGTGGAAAGTGTTTTCACAGCAGAGTATTAAGATTGATAATGACGAATGACCCTCGCCTCTTCATGTCGAGCTCCTGCATATATTGATATTTTGTATCATTAGTTCTCGCACTGATAAGCGGTGCGTCTTCATTAGACCTAATTAAAGTGCAGCAAAAGTTTGAATATTCAAAGGCGACGGGAGGCAAACATTCAACATATGGCAACCGGCTTTCTTCTAACTCCACCACTGTGGTTATTTACAGAAAGGATCAGATGTCTCCATGTTGGAGATCAGGCCTACTTTGGTGCCTTTGTCCTGTTTGTTAGAAGTAAAGTTGACTTTTTACTTTGTTTTTAGTGTAGGGGCATTTGGGTTCATGCAAATTTAGCATATGTCATTTATTATGTCATGTGTCTGGTAGGTGTCTACATTTGGCCTGTCCGATTTGTGGTTAATGTGCTAGCTGTGAAGTAGCTACTTTAATAGTAATAGTAATTCCAATGTTTTATTGTTTATATTTAGAACATGGAGAGCACTCTAATAGATACACTGCTGCAAATTTCTAAAATAAATTAACGCCAGAAACATCAAGAGCACAGTGTGAGGAGGAACCACAGTCTGAGAAACAAGAGCCACAAAAAAAGACAGAATTTAGAAAAAAAAAAAGTCTAGTTTCTGTTGGGAGAAAAACCTCAATTTCCACCTCCCTTTCACCATCATTCATACACTGATGGAGCACTTCCTGTGGACGGGACAGTTGGCCTGTGGTAAAAGTGTCTGCTCTCTGTAGATGTGTGTGAGGGCGACTGACGGAGGGGCGTGTGTGTACACACACATTCTCCGCTCCTTTTTCTGTCCTGTCACCTCTCGGAGATTGATGGTGAGAAATGTCCAGCGTGGAGGAACCACGTCTGATTTTTAAGTACCAGGATAAAAAGCACACACCTCCACATGGTTGTCAGAGCCTCACACAGAGGAACCCTTTATGAAAACAACACTTACATGACTTGAAAGGGACAGTTAGGCGTGTGGATGAACCGGAGCTCTCGGATAATGCTCCGTGGGAGGCTGTTGACTCTGGAGCGGCAGTAGCATCTCTCCACCAGGCTGATGGGCTTTGCTGAGAAAAGAGGAAAAGAACCAAGGATCAGTTACACAGAACAATATTGACTGTGCAGCATGTTTCAAAGACATTAGCTAAACATGAATAGGATGATTATAATGAATTAAAACACTGAAACAGAGATGTACTTCTTAGTCGATATTGAGTGAACAAATGACCTTAGATTTTGTTTAAACACATTAGGTCCTACCAGAAAAGCCACTTCAGACTAACAGAGATGAAGAAACAAGGTCAGAAATGAGGCTGCATTTGGGATTCTTTTAGTTTGTTTATAAATGGTGTTGAGTTTTCCTTTGCACAGTCAGAGGTCTGCTGAGATGCTGGTTCACCCAACCATCCGCTGTGGTCAAGGATGATGGATAAGATGTAAGAAAATCAAATCTGCTTTCATTCAGCCGCTAAAAGCTAGCCCGCGAATATTTCAGACAAACGAAACGAAAATGAAAGTGAAGATAAAAACGGATTACACTACGCCAAAAAAAGATTCCACAGTCGATTTGCTTCTTAAATTGACCAGAATGCACCTAAAGTTAGTGAGTAGATATTCTCTACTAATCCATAGACATAGATGTGTTGTAATAGTCGACTGAATATATAATGTACATAAATCCTAAAGTTAAGAAGTTAAGAAAAAAGCTGGAAATAACCAAAGAATTTGACCAACTGATTATTGACTTGGCAATAATTCAAAATGTTCTGAAACAAATCTCAAAAGCGTTTATAAAAAAATATTAATCTCATATCTTCAGAGTCAGTGTATGCCAACACAGGACTCCTCCACCTCCACACACAGCTTTCATAGAATCTTATTCCATCAATCCGTCAGTCATGCAGTGCATGTTTATGTTCCCTGAGGTTACAGGAAAAAAAAGCTGCAGCGCACAATTAGCCATAAACGACACTTTTCTTCTTAATTTTCTTTTTTGGCGAATGTATAAGGATTCTTGCCGAACCACAAACACTAATGTCGTTTCAACCTCTGTGGTCCTAACCCTGGTTTGGTGATGATGTATACAGTTTCCATCACAACTTCGGCTCTTATATTTATTTACACAGAAATGTTCACGTTGGACTAATGTGGAAAAATAAAGAGCACAATGTTTTCTCTGTAAAGCAGCAGATCCGAGATGCAAAAAAATGTGGATGTTACGCCTGTTTGTTTGCGCGTAAAAGTGATTTTTAACCAGAAACTGTGCGTTAAAGTGAAACTGATAAATCACAGCATGGCTCAGCCCAACAGATGGTCACACAGGCGCAGATTAAACCCTATGCTAATTTGTTTTACACCTGGTGGACGCGCATTAGCACAATAAAAGAGAAGCGACACCTCCAGCTTTAGTGCCCGATGTCGCTGTGAAAACGATCCGGGGCTTCGTCTCTCATTATGGATGCCTGCGCGTAATTTGCGCGTAATGAAAACAAGAAATCGCAGAACAAATACACACGTTAATCAGCGAAACGGCAGGGATTTGTCAGGGCAAGGAACACGTGTGCAGCGTCGACCCTGCATTTACAGCTATAGACACATTTAAATAACACTTTACGTTATAATAAAGTTGAATAATATTTTTGTTATTAGTTATTTGGAAAAGCTATTTAAATGCATGTGCACTATAAAAACATGTACAGGAATACAAAGGTGTATTTCACAATAAATATTATTAATATTAATAATATATTAATATTAAATATAATAGTTTTTTTTTAAAGTTGACACCATGGCTAAATTATAGATCAAGATCTTCTATTTAATTAAAATGTATACATTCCAATAATCGGCAGTCTAACCAAACCTTTAATTTACTTAAACATTACAAAATATAATATTCCACCATCTACATTTTACAATAGACATTTATTTTAGTACAAGGCTGTAAAGTGATCTTTGTGTCCTACCTTGTGATGGAGGCGCATATGTGAGAACGGTGAGCGCAGCCACCAGTGCCAACAGTTTCACATCCATTCTGCTGATAGTCAGTTGTGCCAAGTAGACGTGATCCTACTCACAGTAAAGTCCAGAAGAGTTGTGACTGCCGGTGCAAACGCTGTTGGTTGTTAAATTTACGCACGAGTGTCAAGTCCCACATGCAGGACTGCAGCCACTCCTCCGGGGCTGGGACAAAATAAAAGCCTCTCCCTCAAAAGTCACATGTTCTTTGGCACAGTCCTCTGGTGTCGCAGGACCTACCGTCGTTTTATCATAGTTATTTTTAAATATGTTTTTGCTATAGTTACAATTTCAAAGGAAAAGACAGCAACCGCTTGTATTTCTAGCTCAACCCTACAGGGGGTGCTGTAAATCCCTTCTAAATGCTGCAATACGTGAGTTTTAACTACTGGACAACACTATTCTTTCATAAAAATATTAACTTGGTCAAATTTTTTTTTACTTAAGAAAAACTTGTACATTTGACTCTGGAGACCATGGATTTTACTGCTCGTAAGAAACTCAAAACATTATTAACATAAAGTCTGGATTAAGGTCAGTTAAATCAGGGGAGACCGATGTATGTCCACACTAAATGAATATTTGAAATTCAGGTTTTTGAGGAAAACCAACAAATGACTGAAATGATCAAAACCCGACATTTGAAAAGCACTAATTAGCACTAATTAGAATCATTGTAATTAATCTTAAATGAATCTGCGGGTGAATGCGCGTATTCTCCATGATTTGCCTGTATTTGCTAACTTGGTTTTCAGACATTTTAAAGGTTGTATTCTTTTATTTTGAAAAGGAATTTCCCCCTTCGATGTCCTGTTGGAGTGATGTCCATAAAACTTGACTGGCTGCCAGATTACGCGCTGCGCTCCAAAGAAACTCATCAAACCATCACTCACACGCGCACGCGCGCACACACTGACACGCAAATGACACATTTACTCACACACATGTACACTGGGGTGTTTGCTGTGGGAGATGAAAGCCAAATGCCTGGAAACCGAGTTCACATCTGTATCCTGTTAAATAAACTATTAATACTTCCAAACACACGCACGCACTCACCTACAAAGACATGCACACGCACGGCCTGGAAACATACAGCCAGCTATAAAGGATCTAACTGTTTTCAGGGTTTGGCCTCTGCAGAAATCAGTTTTATTCGTGTTCCAGTCAAAGCCATGAGGTGTTGTTGTTGTTGTTGTTGTTGTTGTTGTTTCTTCTTCTCTTATGTTCAAGAAAGTGTAACTGAGCTCTAAGCTCATGTGACTCATCAGTTACACTTTGCGTTCTTTAATTAATTTGGGCCAGTGAAGCCCTTAAGGAGACAAGCCATGACTAAAAACAAACACTTGCACTCAAATGTCTCTGGTTTCTTTTCACAGCCGCAGGACCAGCCACAAGGAGCTGGAGAGAGTGTGTCGTGCCTGGTGGGCAATTGGTGTGTTTCCCATTAGATGAGCTTTTTAGAAAGCAAATAAATAAACTTTAATCAAATTAGTTCTCGCTGAACTCAGCTGGCCTGGGGAAAAGGCTGTTGTTTGTGTGTGTGTGTGTGTGTGTGTGTGTGGAGGATCTTTCTGGACCTTCAGACTCTTGGAGACCACAGCGTTGTATATGTTAGATAAGTATGTGTTCGCTAAACTTTATTAGAAATTAAAAGTATGTGTTCGCTAAACTTTATTAGAAGAATTTTATTTTTCTTCAGCGTTTGCAAATTGCCTGGCTGTTACAAAGTGTTTCCTGGGGGCAGACAGACACAGGTCGTTTTTGTCTTTTACATGCTCAAAATACTGTGACAAATTTGATGCAACATGAAACAGTTCTTTACATAGCACCACCGTTCATGTTGCAAAACAATATTTTTTGTACATGCACAAGTCACATCCGTCTGTTACCATCAATCTCCGATCCTTTAATTACGTCTACGCCCCTCCACCCAGACTAGACAACTAGTACAAGATTGACAACCCAGTCCATGTTTGAGCAAACGTTTAAATGATCTTCTACTTTTAGCACTCAGCAGACGTGCAGATGTGCAAAGGCACTACATGTTAAATAAAACTGCAACATTTTCTCTGCGACTCCATAACGCTGCACAAATGTGTCTGCAGTCCCCTTCACTCTGCGTATAAAAGGCAAGCATCACTGCAGAACCAAAGATGTTTCTGTGCAGTGACATTAATGACACGCATGAGTGGTTTTCTGTTCTTTATTCCCTGATTAGAGACACATTCTCTCCTTGCACAACTGTGGGAAAGCAAACCACCTGCTGACAGCTCATTTTATAACAAAAGTGAGTGGGAAATACAAAAGGATATTTCAAAGAGGATAACAGTGATTTATGGGATGAAGACGCTTTAATAAGTAACCTGTCCGACGCAGTTATGCGTCGCATGAATATCAATTCCGAAGGGCATTTTCCAAACAATACATTTATCTGTACAAAAGCGTCTCAGTCGTCTGGGGTCTGATGTTTTACTCCATGTTGTGCAGACAGTTGTGGAGTATTTTGGATTGCACACGTTAGAGACAATACCATGGAGACCAGACGGAGCAGAGGAGAGTCGACTGACAGCACAATAGACACATATTGACTTCTCTCACAGGCGGCAGAGACTAACTTTAAGTGTAAATGTGTGTGTGTCAGTGTGTGTGTGTGGGTTAGACCCAGAGAGTAAGGCAGAAAATGCAAAGAGGTGAAGGACGGCAGCATAAAAGCTCTTACTATTTGAATAAGCTTCTCTCAGATTGGGGTGAAAGGCAACATCAGAGGATTCACAACAGCTCCTCAACCTGCTCTCTCCTCTCACAGGATGCCATCAGAACACACACTTTACACTTTACACTTTACACTCACCATTACCAAAAATTTGGGGACTATGACAAACAACGCAAAGCTACTTTTTTATTCCACCTAAGCCATAACCCAGTGGACGACATTTGTCTCCAATACCTTTAAGGAAATAACCAACATCTGGACATTATGTAATTTTTTTAAATTAAAAATATAACATTTTTAGATTTTCTTTAAAGAACATTTGTCAACACTAGTTGTATTCACTCGGCTTATCGTATTCAGACATGTTTCTTTTGAGCTCCACTTGATTTCTTTTCTTTAGTTTACTCCCCAGGCTTTCTGACATCTCAGGCAGTGATTTGTGCAGACCAGTCACAAACATCTACTGTGACCATCTGGAGAGAGAGTTCCTCGTCTGTTTGGACATAAACCCGGGGTTGTTTTTATCTTTTATCTTGAGAGACACAAATTTTTCTTTCTTCGACTCTTACCACAGTTCTAACTCTGGATTCCTTAAAGTACTTTAGAACATTTGTCTTTGCTTTTTTCTTTCTCTAAATACATGCATTACATTTTGCCATGGCCTAATATACAGACAATTATTTGGCCAAAACTTTTGTCAAAGTATTATGAAATTCAGATTATTAAAGGAAATTCCATCAAAACAAATAGGTTTTAAAAGTCAGAAATTAAAAACTGTTGGATTGAAGATTGCTCCTGCTCCGGATAAAAGATCTTGGCATTTTCAAAGAACACATTTATTCTCTTTGGGGGTCTTGTAATTTTGTTCTCAATTCTAAGTGCACCAGATGTAAATGGGGTCGTCCAGTGATGTTTAGTTGGAAAGCAAACCAAAGCTTGTCCAAGTATTTCAACATCTCAGTTGTAATCAGAGAGATGTACTTTCCTCGGAGCAGAAAAGTACTGTAGAAGTTGGATTTCGTAATCAGCTCTTGCGGTACAATTTCTTGCCAAATGGTTAAATTCCTTTTTTTATTATAAAGTTCACATCATTCCCACATGAGAAAAATCTATTTTTTTCCAGGAATCTTTTGTAATGTTGACTATTTAATCAGTCTAAAAATGAAAGTAAAAGCAGTGTTTGATAGGTTTTCCTTTGAATTTGTGCCTTGACAGTGATTTTCATGCTGGGAACCGGAACCAATTTGAACTCGTATTTTACACAAACACTTACACTCAATTTGAACTCGTATTTTACACAAACATACACTACACACACACACACAGTGTATGTTACCTGTCTGCTTACACCTGTCTGGTGGCCAGTATAAATATGAGTTGTGGTGCAGTGTTCTGTGGCCCAGCTGTCTGTTTTGGGAGGTCTCGCTCCAGGGGTCCATCTTCTGCTCTGTGCGTGAGTAATTTCTGACTGTACTCTCAAAGAACAATGTTTAGTGCTTCTTTAACCACAGGTGTAAATCACAAATTGCGTTTTTCTTTGACGCTCAGAAGATGAACCAGGTTTCTTCTATGGTCCTTAAGGACTTTAAGTCTCCCAAAGTGACTTTTTAGCATTTCTATATGTTACTTCTTTTTTCTAAAATGCTGATTTAATGTGATTTATTGAAACTCGGTAGTAGAACTTGTGCAGCTGCTTAGAGGGAGGAAGAAAGTACTCTAGAACGGTTACCAGTTTTTAGAAGCCTTGTTTCAAGACACTGGATGTGGAAGATTTTGACATGCTAGACTTTTATTGGACTGTCCAGCTGTCAATCACACATGGCATTCCCTCATATAACTCATTTCCTGTTACAGTTTATCATCTATGTTCTATGACGTCACATGTTGGCCTCTGAAACCATTCGATCTCCAGAGTTCTGACATATGCTATAAAATGAACCAAAGCCTGATTATATTAACACATTTACAGACGGACACAACAATTTACAAATGAATGTCAAATGATTCGGTCAGTAACGAGTAAGACAAACAATCAGCCTGTCACATGCCAGGAGACGGTTGAAGATTCCTTTTCTGCTATTCAGCTTTAAAGAAAGACCAATTGACCAAGGGGGCAGGACTATGGTTGGTTGAGCTTATTATGTCAGAGTTCTCATTTTCCACAGATCAGACCTGGGTTAGAGAAGGTACAGGGAACTGGTCCCAGTGGGGGACCTGACACGGGTCCATTGAGTCTGTGTGAGTCTGGAGTCTGCTGGCTGAGCCTTTGTCTGGTTTCCTCCACATCCTCAAGAGTCCTGCTCCTTCACGCCACCATATGGACCACCTCAATGGCCTGTCAACGCAGTCCTTACACCTAGATGTTGAGTCAGAGGACAAACAATGCTGTGGAAAATCGCCTAATAACAACATAAAGGTTTGAAGAGCCCAAAAATCAAAAGCTGAAAAAAAAGGAGAGGTGATATCCTTTAAATTGGCAGCTAACCTTCTATAGCACACATTTGAAATTGTATCCTCAGAGTGTTTAATTAAAATTTGACTTAATATTTTTGTTTTTTTACACAATTAAAAGTTCCCTCCAAAAATGTGTGAAGTTTATCTCCTTAATCGATGTTTACAAAAGTCAACCTTTTCTCATAGTTTCTGTTTTTAAATAAAATGATTAAAATGTAATAGAACTTTCATAAACACAAGGAATTGAACTCACTGTATTGAACTGATTAGAGTTTGTGACTCAACATTAAAGTTTGAGTTCCGCTCTATCCCTTCATTAGGTGATATCATCATCACAGTGCTTTGTCAACACGAATGCTGTGCTGAAACTCTATTCTAACTCATGACTCCAGCGGCCATCTTGCCATTGTAGACCCTTTAGTTAATTAAAAAAAGTAACATCTGACAAACCATGGATTCTTTATGGTAAACCACAAAGACACATGTAATCCAAAAGCCAGTTGTGGTCATTTTATGGTGTCAGCTGTGTGGTATCTTGTGCCAGAATGGGCCACATGAGCCACAGCTGGTGTGGACCCGGTCGGTGAGGATGGCAGGGCTGGACACCTGGTGCTGTCCGACCACGGGAACACAAAAACCTCTCAGCTGCCTCTGTGATGTTACACAGGAGGAGCTGAGAAACAACACTGAAGAAACGCGCGTCATGGTTGATGCTGCTGAGTCCTGTGTCCTGTGAAGTCAGAGCGTTGATATACCGTCCTCAGGCTGACAGATTATTATAAATCTTATCAATGTTTTAGTTCTTTATCGTCACGATTCCTCCCAGAGGGGTTTAGTAATGGGGCAGATATGTGTAATACACGTACAGAGAAGATATAACTGAAGTTTGGAGCCAAGTTTAGCGGAAACTCTGAGATGTAAAGACAATTGTGAAGGGAAGTTTGTTTTATTGAACACAGATCCCCATTACTTCTCTGCAGGGGGTGCTGCTGCAAAACCATTGGTCCATAACACCCATAGAACATTATTGTTTCATATAAAACCGACGTAATGTAAAAATGATGTGAGAAACATGTTTCGATCATGGCCTTCTGCTAATTTCTTCTATCTTTATTTGTGCTTTAATAGTAATTAAAACCTTTGGGGTTTTTTGCTGCCACCTACAGGATCTGTTTTGAACCTGACCATTTTGCGAATTAAATGGAAAAAGTGAAAATACAGCCACCACTGCAATGGAAAAACCTCTGTGGGTTTTTATTTTTTATGAAGAAAATTCCTATATACTTTTCCTTTTCTATGTCTCTTTTCCGCTGTAGTTCCTCAGTTGGTCTTGAGCTGTGAACCGTATCCTTGTATATTCAGACACGTTTATTCACGTCTTCGTTACTGTGTTTTAACAGTATACACAAACACACACTAACTACACGGACAGAAATGCAAACACACTTTTTCTCACAAGCAAAAACTCCTGCTGTTTACTTGGGTCAGTGAAACTGAAAAACCACAGCACAAACAATATGCCCACTCCTCTTAGTCCTGACCACATGTTTAGACAAAGACACTGACACACAATCCCTTTCTCTGTTTATTCCCCCTTTTTCTGATTTCCCACTTTTTGTCCTTGAAGATTCTTTGGAGTTTACAATATTCAGAACACGATCACAAATTTGATTTTTTTTTTTGTCAAATTTTGATCAGTTTTGTTTTGAAAGCCACTATAAGACACATGGAATTTGTTAATGTTTCATCATTCTCCATTCTTCGGTGTCCACAAACATCCAGTTCATGTCATCGCGCTGCCATGTGACCATGTAATATTTCCGAATGCACAGACAAATGATGAAACAGATGAGATGAGAATATATTCCCCCCAGTGTCAGTGCTGAGCAGATACCACCTGCAGTTGTTGCATTTGTTCTAAGCTTCAACACCTGATAACGATATAATTTTACGACCATACCAATGGTTGAAAGTAAATCCATAAGGCACTGGTTTTCCACACCAGGTTTCTCTTGTTCATTCGTGTGCGTGGCAAACCAAAGCAGCACTAAATATTCAACATTACATGTGGACAATACACAAATGGCCTGAGGCCTTCAGAGGAAACAACAGTAAATGTACTGTAATACTCTGGATATAAGAGAGTAGATGATATGACTGGAAAAAGAAGAGAGATATTTGAGAATAAATCAAACTTTTACTTTAGAATTTTTTAAAACTTGACATGCCTAAAGTTTTGCCTGTAAAAATAATCTACCAGAGGAATGAACCTAAACCTATTTAATCCATTTTAGGCTACTTTTAACGCGTCTGTTATCCAACTACTGTTATTATTTGACAATATATCAGGAACTTCTTGGCTAACCCTTGCTAATATTGCTCTTTCAAAACAAACTGGGTTGCTTGTATTTGACAATATTACCAATCTATAGTTATTTGTTTTGCAATAATTTAATATTTTAATTCATTAGTTTGTAACAAATTTGATGGTCGAAGTCTTAGGAGAAGCTAATGAAACTAATGAAGCTAATGAAGCTAATGAAACTTGGATCTTTTTGTCTGTGTTTTGTCTTTTCTGCCTTAACAGAAGTCTTCACCCCCTGTGGCCAATTATCACGAAACCCTGATTATTGGGAAAGTG
>NC_024318.1:9448131-9482854 GCF_000523025.1 Cynoglossus semilaevis | reverse complement strand
GCGGCCCCCCCCACTCCCCCAAAAACATTTTTTTCTCAGGGGCTCTGCTGGACCGTAACAGCCACAGCTGCCGTCCCTTTACTGCTGTTCAATGCTCAGGTCACCACATAAAACACTGGAGGAGCTGCAGCTTCAGCTGTCAATAGACTGGCTCAGATTGACTGTCACTTCTATCTAAGGCCTTTGAAACATGGCACGGTGTGAGTCTCTGTGTTCCTGGTCACAGGTCTGAGGCTGCAATCAAAGACCTATTAATCAGTGTAAGGAAACGGCACGGGAGAAGAGAAGACAGAGTGTCTTGTCCTGTCTCACTAGGACAAAAAGGAGATATTGTTACATGCTATTAATCCCACACTGACGCCACCTGAAGAGGTTTCCCAACTTTTGGATCGGGGGAAGGCAATACGTTAGATGGGAGATTAATTAGTGATCAGTGTGGGAGAGGAATGCAGTCACATAAAACTCATAAAAACACACTGTAAATCAAAGAGATAAGTCATTTAAAAAGTATTAAAAAATTATTAAATGAAATATTTTACTGTGTACAAACAGAGGTAGATTTACATGCAGAGAGCTGAGCTAGTCGTGAGAGCAGTGAAGTCACTCATCAACGGGAGCCGCCAAAACATTACTCAACAAACATCAGTCTAATTACACACATTGTGGTGTGTAATGTAATTAAACAGGCCAAAAGACAGCAGATGTGTGTCGTCGGTGGTGGGGACAATAATTGTACTGCATCACATGAACTACTCTGTGTGGCTGTGCTGCTGGATGAGTGAATGATCCCACATGGGATTTAGGCCTTAAAGTTATTATCAGCCATTTATTTCCAACCGATCAGCTCTGTTGCTACAGGTCCTGAAATAGCTTTTCAACTGCTGCCTTCACGATCGGTATGGAAACTCCAGCTGCGTTGGATTATATGTTATGTTACTCATTTATAATGACAGACTTGCTGGGATTTAAAGAACAAAGCTGAAGGTAAAACATTATCTAGAATTATCCTTGAAATTTCTGAAATACCAAGAAGCTCATTTTGCTACATAAATACTGACACGCTGCCATTTTATTAAATGACCTGTGATGTCACCATTATAGGTTGATATTAATAATAAATACTTTTCCTAATATTTTTTTTAATTTTTGCAACTACAGAGTCAAACAAAAGGCCCACAGCCCCAAACTCGTCCTCCAGTAGATTCACTCTGGCCCACAGAAAGATGTTTAAAAAGTAAGAGAAACTAAAGGTGATTTTTATATATATATATATGTAGAAAACACTATTATTACTTATTACTAATAAGATGCTCGTTATTACACCAACGTAAAAATTAAAATTTTCATTAACCAGATACTTCTGAACCTTTTCTAGATAATTATTATCAGATAATATTGATGAAATTGCATTTATTTTTCTTAGGATTTTCTTTTTAAGATTCAGAAACTGCTCTAATGAAAAGTTTGTCAAGCTCACGTTACACCTCCCCAAACTCCTCAACGACATAAGTGTTAAAGTGAAATGAAAATCATCAGTTGCTCAATAACGTTAAGTGTGTGCATGTGTGTTCGTGATGACACGGTGACCTGCAGTTGTTTGGCTCGGCCGCTCTGTTCTTTTTAATGGGCTGTGCGATCCTTGAGGCTGCCTCCAGGATTTTCTCTCAGCTTTACGTCACTGGTATCCTCTGGGGAGCAGAGGAGATGACAAATGGACACGGAACGTGAAGGCAAAGACCAACAGACAGAGGAGGAGGAGGGGGAAAAACAGGAAACGAAGCCAACGACAGGTATAAGGACAGAGGAGAGGAACAGATGATGTTGAGGAAAGACAAAGTAACGAGAGGTGAACAAGAGAAATGAGTGGCCGGAGCGAGGTCTGTTTCCAGAGCTGGCTTTGATTAGTGACTGTAACTGAGCTCTGTTCCTGGTTTACTCACACCGCAGTGTTGAGCGAGAGTGGGAGAGAGAGGGTGTGAGAGAGAGAGTCAGTCTCTGTCCTACATCAGACTTCCACAGTCTTTCGCTCAAACCGAAGTTATCAATTCACCAACTTCTCCTGGTCTGATTGGTTCCCACTCTGGGATTCACAGCTTTATTGGTGTAAAAAAAAAGATAAGTGTGATATAGTGATATTCCCTGGACTCCATTAACCCTGATCAACTTTAAAATAAGAAATATAAACTTCAATGGGCGGTTTCCTCGACAGAATCATTTTACTGAAGGTTAAGGTCTTTTAAAAGAAATCATTTAAATTTTCTAGAAAAACATAGATATGAAATTAGATGTTATTAATCCAACATCAGGACTAATATAACGTCCCTTGAAATATTGGAGATATATTTCATGATTTGCTTTTATTCCATTCCCTACCAATCAAACACAAGGAAACAGAACAAAGAATCTGTTTCCTAACGCCCTGAGGTACCAGACACCAAATGAGACCTAATTTATTTCCATCACTGTGGGAACAGCAGCAGAATTAAATTCATACTGGGATGTTTTTCACATCCCAGAAATAAAAAGTAAGAAGTGGTGAAAATAAATTCTGTTTTCTTTTAACTTCAGAGAGAAAGAACTGACGCATGAAAAACATGTCTTCTTTTTTTTCTAATGTAACTTTGTGAACTCACAGTGAACTGTTTCAAAAGCCATTATTATTTTTGGGTCTTCACACAAATTAAAAACACTTGCTTCTGTATTTGTTTTTTTGTTCAAAAGAAAAACAGAAACCTGACGAACAACAACTCAATGTATAAAAATTAAAATACCGAGATTATCAAAAGGTTTTTTCAAATTTTCACCTTTTTATATTTCACACAAAGTCAGTTCAGTCAATCAACACACATTAATAACTGAAACTGTAGTCATATATTACTGTAGACAGACTCCGCCCTGGTCTTAAGTTCTTAGGTGTTTGAATGTGTCCGGGGCCCTGGCAGCTAAAAACACTCTGTCACCTTTACTTTTAAGCCTTGACTTTGGATCAGTAGGACGGGCCCCTCCTGAGGATCTCAGATCCTTCTCAGGCTCATGTAGGATCATCATAGTCTAAGTCTAGCTCAGAGCCAGACCTATAAGTGTTTCACATGTTCACGTACTGAGGTAAACTGTTCATGATTCTTGTGGAGGTGCAGACAGAGTGTGAGGCGTTCAGTTCAGATTTCTGTCGTACATTTTCTTTAGACAAAGTGTGTTTGATAAAGTACCACAGTAATAAAAAGTACTCAGTCTGAGTGAGAAGGCCCAGGGTCTCCTGTAGTGTCCTCTCCTCTGGACCCTAACAGGACTTTGTTAACCCCAGACTCCTCAGACAAAGGCAGCTTTGTGCCTCAGAGCTGCATGTTGAGTGAAAAGGTTTCAGGAGGTGAATGTTAAATCAGGTTCTGTCTTTTCTGCCCCTGCCACCGTGTCTTTTCATTTGCCCTCTTTACAAATGTGTGGCTGCCATTAACAGAGGAATCAGGCCATTCATGAGGCGCAGAATGGCCGAGAAGCTGTGATAAAGATGTTGGCAGGCCGTTGAAATCGGAGCTGGATTTGACTGTAATTCTCAGCCAGGATGGGGGTGTTGTGATGGGGCGGGTCAATGTACAGACAGAACCCAGTGGAGTGGACCTCTGCTTCTCCTCCTCTTTGTTTTTTTACTCACTCAATAACAGTCACACCGACTACTGCTGTTTTTTACCTTTACTATGTGACGACGTCTTTGGAGAGCAGTGTACTTTCAGCGGGTACAGGAAAAACGACGCTGACTTACACGGACACATCACCCTGACGAGGGTCTCTGTACCGACCTTTACTGGCCTGTAAAAAAGCCTGGTCTGTGGTGATGTGGAGGGTTTACTTCAGTGAACCCCATGGAGAACACACACACTTGAAAATGTTCTGTACACCACCACAGCAGGCCTGTGTGTGTGTGTGTCTAAGCTCAGCTAAATAAATTATTTAAAGGGTTTTTATTTTATTGCTCATAAATGTTTTTTTTCCCCCCACATGGCATCTAACAACTATTCTCTGATTGGTCAGAATTTGTGGTCGTGGTGATGCAGAAAGGCAGATAAGTTAGCACTTTTTTGCTGGCATAGAAGGCTGTAGTAATGGAAATAATAATAACCAAGTACATAGTAGTTAAGTAATGTAGTTTCAGTTTCACAATTATATTTATATTTATATAAGTCATAGAGAAGGTAACTGAACAACAAGTAAAATGCGAATACAATATACACTGTTAATGTCAGCAAATCACACAAAAAAGATTCCTTTTCTGAAGTACTTTTTAAATCGTGTCGACACACTACTTCATTCATTACTGAATTTTGCTCATAACAACGTGTTCAATCTCGATCGTCCGCAGAGACTCAGTCGTGACCGTTGCCCAGTATCAGTTGAGAGTCTCTACCTGCATATCCTTTCACCTTGTAGTGTTTATTTATCCGTCAGTGTGGATTGGAATTTAGCACCCAGGTAATCTCTGTCTTATCTCCCACTTTGATCCAACTCTTCCTTTCTGTATTCTTCTCTTCCTCGCTGCTTCTTTTTTTTTTACAATGCTTTCTCCTGTTTCCTTTCTGATCCTCGTCGTGCACCACTGTTATCAGGTGAGGCTGTTTAGCAGCTCTACGTCGCGCTGTGATTTTGATAAGAGACGTCTTGTTCCCAGGCCTGCAGAGGGCACTGCCCGGTGACCCTGTACCGGTTGCCTGCTGTCAATTAGCCAGACCAGAGCTCAACACCTACAGGGGGCTGCTGGGAATTGTCTGAGTGTCTTCAGTGCGCTATCACAAACCTTGAATGTGCTGATAACCGAGAGAGAAACTGCAGAGGACGAGGGGACGTAAAATCTGCCGTTAGTCTGTGGCTGTTAAAGGGTTAAAGCAGTTTAGAGGAATTGACTTTTCAGTGAATCGCTGACCTTCTGTGTGACTTAGAGGAGTTCTAGTCATTACAGGACAAACAATGCCTGAATGGTTTGGTGGCTAGATTTTATCAACTGTCTGCGCAGGCTCGGCCATGATGGAGAATACTTCAGTTACAGAAGCTGAAGGTTAAATATTGAACTTTGAAAAAGAGACGTTTAAAGACTCTGTTCATTCCCGTTTTTTTTTTTTTTTTTTTTAGCAACCCATAATTTAAGAAAATGTATGAAAATATTTTCTGGGTGAATTTGTAAATTGTGTCTAGATTTAAAGGTTCTCTAGCACTGACTTGGGTTGTCAGTTTACTTCCCAGATTCTCTGTGATTGACTGCTTAGTGCAGCCGAGTCATTGCCATTAATTTTAGTCATTTTAGTCTTCTACAAAAGAATCTCCACTTGTTTCACAGTGCATTATATCCTGCTGTTGTGCTCAAAAATAAAGTTCCAGTTAAGCTGCTGACTGAATATTGAACATTTCTTTACAGTATTCCCATTGGGTTTTATTCATCTTCAATTATCCATAACATGATCAAAACATATTCTTGTCTGATCTGCTGGAAACATGTACATTCTCAATGGTTTTTGTAATGTTAAAAATGCATTTTTTGAGTCTAAACAAATTTATTTGGGGTTTTTTTCCCCAAGCACAAAGCCTAAACATTGTCTTATTTGACAAGTACATCTGATGATTAAACAATCGGATGTCAACAAACATTGTTTGGTGCTTTTGTTCAATACGTATGTTAGTTCTTAAGAAGGCTGATAGTTTCAACATTGGCACTTTGGAGATTTTTGCAAAAAAAATGTTTAGTTTTTTTTTTATTCATGCAAAATAACACAATATGTTCTTACCGAATGACAAATGTTTTATGTCACGTAACAAAACATTAAATCCACAGACACAGACAGAGTCAGATGACAGTTGATTTTCTCTCATGAGCATCAGTTGACCATAAACTGAATTATTAAAAACCATATTTGTGATATCAATCTTTTACTTCAGTCTTCAGCAAATCATTCCTAATGATTATAATGTTACCATGACAATAGTATTAAATATCCCGTCTTTAAGATTTTTCTTTTCCAAAAGCTGCATGTCTAAGTTATCACAGGCAGAACTTCCACAGAAAGTGATTTTATTTTTCTAAAACTAACTAAAGCTTCTACCTCCCACTGCTAGATAGAGTTTCTATTAAACCGGTAAATAAAGTGTTTTATTTCTAAGGAACTCTCTCTGTGTTGGCCTGTCTGTCACAGATACAGAGTGAGAGTTTATACTCCCTGTGGGTAAATCATTCATATTTGCACAGCTGGTCAAGGCTGTGAGACGTATTTGGACACTTAAACGACGCTAATTTGAAACCTATTAACATTCATGCATCGGTTCAGGTTTAAGGAAGATGTTTTCCGCAGCATTTGTTTCCTGTTGAGGACGCTCGCTCTAACATTCTCAGCCATGAAATCACAATCACCATTCTGGGCCTGACATGGTTTTAGGAGAAAATTGGGACAGAATTCTGCCCACATGTCAAACTGTGAGTGGTTGAGTGGCTGATGCGGGTTTGTGACTGTGCATTAACTACGTTACTAATAATTATTTGTCCTTTTAATTGAATCTGCCTGTGGCTTAATGGTCTGATCCGGCTGACTGAGGCTGGTTTCCTGCCACTCCTGCCCTAAAAACAACACGCTCTGACGAATGCTGCACTCAAGCAGTCAGGACTTGTAAAGACAGCTGGAGGCCACTTTGGCCAACCATAATCCAACTTGTCTTTTAGGACAAACACCATTAGATGTAGTTTTTATACAGGCGTAGCAGTTTGCAGCTTCTGAAGTCACTCAGCTCCAGTGTACGGCTGCAGGCTTCCTGACTGCACAGACCCTCAGAGGATGATTTATGATGAGTTTCCTGAAAGAAACCTAAGAGTCTCCTCATGTAACTCCGTACCGCCAGTGTTAGTTTATACACACATGTCACCTTTCATTCCACAGATGCAACACTCCTGTAAATGAAACCAGACCACACCGACTTATCTCAAAAGTCTAAGAATGCAGATAAACACTCACACAGGCATTGTTGGTACGGAGACTTTTCTTAAGAAATAATGACTGGACTAGTGTAGCTGGACCAGTAGCCAGTACTGGTCCAGGCCCACTTAACCAACAACTTTTGCACACCAAATCAGCTTATTAAATAAATGAATTTACTGAAGCATTTTATTTACATTTTGCAATAAGAGGACATCGCTTGGCTCTTAGCTAACTTTCAGCTATGCTAGTAGCTAAGTTATAGCCATATGCAGCTAAAATTTAATATACTGTATACTGTGTCTAATGTATGCAAATGGTAGAGTGTGACTTGTAGTCCGGAAAATACGGTATATACGTAAATCACAGTAAAACCTTTTTTTCCTTTTAACATAGTATCACTTTGATCATCATGTATCTATGACAGGTTTCTTATCTCCACTTTAGATATGGTTTACACTTATTTAATAACTTCATCCTTGTCAGTGAGAATTATTTAATTTTGTGTGTGTGTTCGTATTATTCCACACTCACACACTCCCCCATGTGGTTCTGTGCTTACAATAATTTGTCATACACTAAATCAACTCTGACTCCTGACACCGGTTTGTTCATTGGTAATAACCTGTTTTTGAACCAACGTTACTGATGATACTCCAAAGAAATAAAATGTGAGGATTTCAAACAGATGCAAAGGGACAGCAGGGATTTGGACAAAAGAAGAATTTACTGTCAATTTAAAGTGGAAACCATGATGCTTACAAAACCTTTTTATGTCTTGTAACTCACTTGTGTATTTTTAGATGTGTCTGAGTTCCAGCACTCCATCAGTTTCTTATATCTCAGTTATTGTGTCTCTGAGTCGCTGGATCTGGGTTTATTTTATCAGCCTGGCTCTTGTTTAGACTGTGGTCGGCCTCGTTTCATGGGCCACTCAGGATAACATTTTGGGCACAAATCAAATTTGTGGAGCAAATCTGCAAATATTTATTTATTTTTCTCTAAAAAAAAGACTTTATTGTGTTTGGTCTCCTTCAAGCTTAAGCGATTTGTTCATATGCAGCAGACATGCGTCATCAGCGACTAAGATTTTAAAAAGTTGCTTACACAGATAATGTTCTGATGACTTTATTTTCGAACTGTTTTTTAACTGTTTTCCCAAAGAATACTCATCCTGCTGCCTGTAAATGTGACGTTTGTTCTGGAGAAAATAAACTGAAAGCTGTTACGTCTATTAGGGACCAAGTTTTTCAGATGTGTCAGCAACAGTAGCACTAACAGAGTCGACCACTGTTGCTAGAAAAGTCTGTCCCGGTCTTTAAAAGCCTGAAACATTTGTTTGTGTTATGATGGTACAGATAACCTAAAGGGTGTAGTCAGAAACATTAACTCTACAGAACCCGGTTTGTCCCGTTAGGGAAAATTGATACGCTGCGTAGACCAATGACTGCATGTGTTTTTGACCAGAACGAGTATTTTAATCTGTGTACTCTCCCATATGAAGATACGGATACGGATACGAAGATACGGATACTTCTTAAGGTTGGGTCTCAGTAAATATACAGAGTACTGGAAGGTGGAGGTGTTTGGGTTTGGCCCTGAGGGAAATGGGGTGACGTGGGGGGTGTGTGTGTGTGTGTGTGTGTGTGCGTGAGCTCAACCTGAAACACAGTGAAGAGAGGAGCAGGAAAACGGTCACAGCCATTAACAAAAGACTATTTCAAAACCAAAATGAAAAAATAAATGTATATTAAATTTAAAACAAAGTCTTCAAACTGACACTGTCATCACAGTAGACCATGAACACCGTCAGTACTGAGTGACTGGAGAGTGACAGGACTTGAGTCAGGACGTGAAGTCTCCTGTCGTCCATCGACACTAACCCTCCTGCCGTGATCCTCCTCCATGTTTGGATCAACCTTTCACAGATTGCGCTCGGTTACCAAAGGCCACGGGGTCAAAGGTCAGGGCTGTAAGGATATATCATAGCACGACCTCCATCAAACCAAGTGACCGTGAAATCTGGACAAGGTGCAGTGTCAGGCATCGCTGCCCGGCTAATCGACAGGTTTTTTTTTCCCCCTAGAATGCGGTATGTGAGGATTGAATTAAGTGCGCCGGATTTACCCGAGGTTATTGGAAGTTTCCCCCAGAGAATGTCGAGGAAATGTTTGACATTTTGATTCATTTCTGCTGCGCTGTGGTTCAATCATAGCATTGCAGCTCATTCTAAGCAAATACACAGCAGTCATGTCCATGTGGGCCTGACATTTGGTTGATTTGATTTATTTTGTTCAGCTTTTTTAAATGTATATTCAGCTGTTTCTCTTATTTCAGACTTATTAATATATATATATATGTGTGCGTGTGTGTGTGTGTGTATATATATAGGTGCCATGTTTAACTGCCATGTTCATTTTATCATGTTACCGTTCATTATAACCTTCCATAGATAAACAAAAGTTTAGTTTTTAGCTGTGAAGTTCACACACCACACACACAATTGTATTTTTTTGTAGCTGTTTTGAACGAAAATGCAGAGTGGAAGCTAAAAGAGAAAAAGACAAAAAAGCAAAATAATGGAATTTGCTTCAATTTGTCCTTCAGAACACTTAACACAGATTTGACCCCAAAATATCCAACAGAGACACCACTGGGTTCTACAGGTTCTTTTCTCTGTAACATAATTGAGTGGTTACGTTCCTCTCCTGGATTTGATTTTTATTTTTTTTCTGCTGTCAGTCACACATGAGGAGACAAAACCTGCGGTCACAGCCGTGCTTTTCCAAAATCCCACAACTGTATGTGAATGGAAACCAGAGCCGCTCTGATCAAAAAGGTGACACGTCAGACATGAAAGGTCGTATGTTAGGAGCGCAAAATAATAATATCACTTTTCTCCCCACCTGAAACCACTTTTACTGTCAGGTCATGTCATCAGCTCTGCTGAAGAACGCTCAAGTTCCTACGGCGACAACAATTACATCTCATTATTTTCACTGTTGTTACAGTAACAGAACCGTGAGCCATCGTATTTGTGTTTTGTTGCTGTGTTTGGTTTAAACACAAATTTCATGCTTGACTTATTACTGTGCCATGTTTCTCCACTCAGACAAATGACCCTCGCTGAGAATGAGCCTCGGGGGAACCGGCACCTCGCAGTACTTTAGGAGAGAGCGTTGCTGTTTCACACTTTGCAAATGCATGCTTTTATGAAATGACGTTGACCTCGGCGCCACCTTCCTCCAATCACTTTGATTGATCCTTTCCTCTTTCAATTTCCTGCCTTGGATTTTTCCGTTTCACATCATACATTGTGAATATAATCTTACGTTCAGTGATGGAATCATTCGACTGTTTTTATCACAGCTTCTGCGGAGTTGACCTGGCCCGTAACTGTGATGTCAGGGTCAGAGGGAGGCGGTGGACACTCACAGCTCTAAAGCGGGACCAGGAGAGAGGGTTAACGTGTGGCCGTGACCCTGCTGATGGAGAGCTTCTGTGTGGTCAAGCGGGGTCACAGGTTTCAGAGAAAAGGTCAGAGAACCTTCGTACGAGCATCATAATCTAAAACCCTATGAAATGAGTCATTCTTGCTGAGGTCTTTGTCACATGACCGGTGTTTTGAGGTCAGTTTTGAGGTCAGTGAAAGCATGGCGAGCAGGTTTTTTTGAAAGTCCGACTTCTTCTTTCTCTCGTCTCTCGTCCAGGTCATAAATCATCTTTTTCTCTCACCTCTCCAGTCTGTCTGTTGTCACTCGTGCCTTGTTAGTTCATCCAGTAACGAACACGGAGTCTTTAGAATTGCATTCTTTCTGTGTGTCCTCCCTTTAACGTCCAGTGTGATTTATGTAGGTGACAGGTGCTCACACAAATATACACACACACCCGGGACATGCAGGACCAGCCATAAGTCAGCGTCGCGTTCCGACCACAGCAAACCTCCGTCCACCGTTTATTGGACCACCAAGTCTGTGAATGCATGAGTGAAACAGCTCTGGATTTCTGCCGTTAAAGATGACCGGGACCACATGGGTTTTTATGTTGATCTGATCTGAATCAGATTTTTTGTTTTTCTAAATTGCTATGGTTTGAAAATTCAAACTTTACATTCTACAACGAATTATTTTTAAAAATTGTAAATTCTAAAAGTGTCTTAAAATAATCTCTGTAGACTATAAATTAGTGTTGGGAATAAACTTTGAAGTTGTTTAATATTGACAATGAGACAGTGTTTTTACACTAATATTTGCATTGTCAAATCTCTGTTCTGTTCCACTCTCCTGATTGTACTGAGTTTGCTTCAGTAAATCAACAAAAACAAAAACTTATTTTTAAGTTTGCTTCAGTAAATCAACAAAAACACTTATTTTTCCCCTGAAATCTTGTCCTGAAATTCTTCAGATGAAATTCACCCATCCGTACAAAAATGCCTCTTTTCGTCAGCTCGGCTGAAGAGTGGGCTGAAACACCTAGAACTCAGTCGGAACAATCTTCACGGCTGACTGTCCTTGATCCAGCTGCATGGAAACATTTAACCAGGCTGAAGAATGAGGCCTCAGCCTGACCCACACACACTCACACACACACACTTAAAACACAGCCATATGTAGAGGATTGATGTGATGATGGCTTCTCTGTGGGTCTGATTAATGATACGTTTTTTTAAAAGTATATGACATTATAATTAAGAAACTAATTATATGTCTGTTAACCTGGATCTTCAACTTAATAACAGAAGAACTCCGTCTCAGGATCACAGAATTCCAGATTTCCAGGAGATGAGTTTTCAACTGTCTGAAGGACAAAGACCATAATCAGCCACAGCCCAGTGTCTCACCAGTCAAGGTTTCATTATCTTCTAGAAGCTGTTGAGATCAATGACTTGTCCTATGTCCACACAGAAGAAGTGATCACCATGTGGTGGCGCCTCTGAGGCTGATTTGTTTGGCCCTGGCTTTGTGGCCTTGAGTCACACAGTGCAGAAAGACAAACCAACGCAAATTCCAGACCAATAAGTCAACATTATTCATGTGTTTGGTGTCATGAACATGTTTTGTTTGGCTCTTTGGTATTATTTCATACTTATATTACCTCTGTTATCTGACTATATTACTTCCCAAACTCCTCCACTTCCGAACTCCTTCGAGTTTTTTAATTTTCACTTTTTCTCAAGAATTGCTCAGGTTGAGCAATGTCTTCAATTTGGAAATTGCTCTCAGACAGATGTGGGAAATTCGGGGTTGGTTTTTATAGCTTCTCTGTGTGATCCTTGTCTGTAAATTGACCCTATTTGATAAGACACACATCATGTGATCCATTACTGTATTTTACTGCTCCCAGATGGGTGATACAATAACAATATCTTTCACTTAGTCTAATTCCAGACAGACTCCAGAGCATTTAAGGTCAGCCAAAAAGCTGCAGGTAATTGTTGTGCATCATGACACATGCAACACAACCAACGCAGTAGGATAAAATATATTTTGTTTGGAGTAGAATCCCAACATTTTGTCATGTTCTTACAAGTTATTAATTCTCCTGCGTCCTAGTCCTTTCACAGTTTGAAGGTTCTTAAAGAGCCTTGTGGCTCAGAGGATCTTTGACACGGTATTTACAGTCAGGTCGGATTTCGTGAAAGATTTCCTTCTGCTCGAGAACATTGAAGAAATGAAGAGCAGATTTAAAAACTGAGGGTTGCTTGTTTTTGAAGACTTTAATAAAGTTTGTCAGAAAGAAATCTTCCTCTCTGTAATGATCATCTCAGATGTTATCGCTGGGACATGATGTTGCACAGTCAGTTTGGGCTTCAGAGAGTTTGTCGTGTGTTTTATTCATATATGTAGATCTGTTCTGATCTGCTGCGCTCTGTTTGATTTAAACTGCAGGAGACGGCTCACGCTGCAAAGCCAAGATGATCCCATCAGACCATATGGGAGGCTGCCATCACTCCAGAGAACAAGAACGAGCCAGGTTTGTGCTGCAACCTCTCAGTCACAGGGCAGATACTCCATCTTTAAGGACTTTGCACTCTGGCTCCAGGATAACAAAAATGTTATTTTATACAGAAACTCTCAGTTCCAAGGCCAAACTCTGATTACTTGCAGTTCTTTTCTTTGTTCCATATCAGCGTGTGAATCTAATTGTGTGTTCACATGTGAGTGTGTGTTTCTCACTTTATATTTGGGTCTTCAACCTTTCCTGTGGAAGACGATGTACCGCTGGGTGTTAACCCGCTCCAGTGGTTGCACAGGAGGTCTTTTGTCATCTTTAATTCACCGAAAGGTTTTTTAGACTCATCTGGACAGCTCATCTGGTGGCACTTGTCCAACCTAAGGAAGAAAAGTTGTTACTGTTAATTAGCCTTGTCTGCTGCCCAGCGAGGAGACAGGGAGGACAGATGAAAGAGTGCAGACTACAAAGCCGTGTCTTGAAGAGAGAGAAAGTTATGATCCACGGGAGGCTGGAAAAATTAGAGAAACCACTGTTTGGCCTCAACATTACATGCTGTCATTGAGAGTGAAAAGATGGAGCGAAATGTAAATACAATACTGCTGGAAATCAGCAGGTGACCTGAGGGGGGGAAGTACCATCCATGTGTTGAATACACACAGCACATCAAAGTCAGACTATCTTATGGCAAAGGATGTAAACCTCCTGAGTCGGCTCTTCTCAGGCAAAAATGATTTTAACGTCAGCTTCAGAAAAAGACAATGCGTCAGTCAAGTTCAACCCCAGATATCGAAGATTAATGCTCAGTGTACGTACAGGCAGCGTACTGGGACTGAAAGTGCAGTTTTTCCGTGTTGTCTTAAGCTAGCTCATTAGCATCCTGCGTGAAGAGGAATGAAAAGTTTTCACACCTCAACATCCAAGTCACGTCCTGTCAGTCAAAGTTAAACATGTGAACACATGCTGAAACCTTTTCTATTCTCTATGGTTCAATACAACAATCAATCAACCCTGGATTATATTTGAACTTTAATCGTAGTCTCTACAGCTTTATTAAATGAATGAGGTTTTTATCCCTGGTTGTTATTTGATTTTGTTAACTAAACTTGCTTTTAGTTTAATCTGTTACAATGTTTTATTTCTGGCCATTTCTTGGTCATTTTTGAAACCACAATTTTGTATGTGAATCGTTAATGATTTTACAGAATATTTTAGTCACTGTTAGTGATTTCAAAGGTGTGGTAAGTTCAATAAGAAGTAGGTGTGAGTACTTTGACCAAACCATGTGTGAAGATTTTCAAATCTGATATCAACTAGGGAGAAAAAACACAGAATTTATGTACCATGGAGAAAAGTGGTTTTGATAGTCGACACTTTACCACCTCGTAATAAAAATATATAATCTGCACAGGGAGTCTGACATTAAACAGACCAATGTTACACATCCTCTCTGTCTTCCCATCCACATTCCTTCATGATTCATATCTGTTTCACAACTGCTAACTTTCCCCTCTGCTTCCTATATCTGGGCTTCATCTCTGGATGGATTCTCCAACCCCCATCTTAAAAAAAAGGGATTCAAGCCCAAGAGAGAAAAATATATATGGAAAAAAATGACCATGTTATTAATATGATGTCACACCACCTTTGCTCCACTAGAGGGCTCTCCATTTAGCACTGTCGTGGTGAGGGAGTTAGTGCCAAGAAAACAACTTAAAATACTGACTTAAACTCAGGTTTTACCGTAATCTGTGGGACGTAAACATTCACTTTTCGGCTTCTGCCTTTATAGGAAGTGATAATGTGGACGGATGAAGCGGCAGTGGAGCTGTTTTTACTGGTTCTGACAAGCACCACACTGGACTGAGCGGACGGAGTCGAGGGCGGGAAGAAGAGAGAAGGTAGGAGGACAAACTGTCATGTCCGTGGGCTCTGACTATTGAAAGGAGGGGTGTGTGCTGATGGTAATAGGAGGAGGAGAAGGCAAAGTGAGTGGGTGAACAGGAGCGAAAAGTCAGTGAGAGATTGTGGGAGCAGGTGAAATCAGGCGTGACACATGTACGTCGTGTGTCTGGACAGACCACATGAAACTAATGAAGCTTTGTTTATGCTGTACCTTTAGATTTACACTCTCACCACCAGCAATCAGTAAAAACGACTATATATTCATGACGTGATACTCCAAATGTACAGTATACCTCTGCCGTGACCCCTTTCACACCACACACTAAGTACACTACACTAAGTACAGTATACCTCTGCCGTGACCCCTTCACACCACACACTAAGTCATTATCACCGGGTAACTTTTATTTTTCATGTCGCCCTGGGGGTTACAAGCGTCAAATTAAACCAAACACACAGCTCATGTTGGTGTTGCACAGAAAACACATTCCTGCCGCTCATCTGTGTTTGGTTTGAGGGAAATAGTGAAGTGTAGAGTAAACATACATGTGATTTAATTAGGATTCATCTGACTGTAATCAGTCAGTTCACTCAAAGTGGGTGGTCAGATGGTGGCGTTCTCGTGTCGTTTTTCCTCAGTCACACGTGGCTGTAGTAAATGACTCTATGACTAATTGACTGTATGACTGAGTGACTGAATGACTGGCTGCAGCCTGATGCTGGGCCAACTCATCATCACTGAGTGTGTTTTGATGCCGTTTGAACAAGGCTTGCAGAGCAAGAAATTCTCAATTCCAAACACATCTTCATAGGATTTACAAGTGAAGTTCACGCCATCCAGTGGCCAGAATTGGTTAGTCACCTGGTTCTGTACAGAACTGGCAACAGTATCACTGAAGTCACATAGGCATTTAACAAGGTGTCCGGTTTGTCAGCATAACCTTTTGGGGGCCTGAAATGCTGTTATGAACATTAACACTGTAACCATAACAACTGTGTAGATGTGGTGTGTGTTCAACTCATGTTCTGATAGCCAACATTTCTAAAGCTTCTGATCCCACATGGTCCAGGTGACTGCTGAGTCATCATTCCAGTTTGTGAATGAAACCTGTGTTTGCATGTGTCAGTCTGAGGCATGCTGGGAGGAGACAGTTTATTCCTTCTTTTAGGATAATAAATACAACAATACAATATCTGCAGAGTTACAGTGAGAACAGAAGCTTCTGCCTAATGACCCACAGCTTTTGTAAAATGTGGTCTGTTAAATATTCAAAACATAAACGACACAAATAGAATACAGAACATTGATTGGGCTCGACTGTAACTCAAAGGCAATTCCAGTTAATTCTGTAGATTAGTGCAAGCAGACATGACAGAAAACAATTGCCAAATTCAGTACAGTAACAGTAGTCTGTTATAGCAAACAATGGCTCCATAATTTTTTTTAAATTACTATAAAGATGATATTTTAACTAAGCTGTAAGTGAAGCCATTTGGTTTCATAGTGCAGCGTACAACAACAACACCAACAGTGAGATCTGGGTATCAGCCACCTCAGTACTGTGTGACGCACATGTTCAGCATATGCAGACACTGACATGAAGCATTGGTGTCAAACTCATTGAGGTAATTAATGGCAGGCAGGAATGTGGCGACAACAAATCTTAGTCCTGCATGAGGAAAACAAGACTTGCTTTTAGTCGTCATCATTAGCTGAGGCCTGAGGGGGGCACGGTCCAAAGAGTCATTTCTGTATGAAGATTTTCTACAAAAAATAATTGTAGAATCTGCAGTTTAAGCACAAAGAAGTACCGATTAAAACATAAGTGAAAAAATTCTGGAAATAAATGTGAAAAATCTACATATTTTGTCATTCATAACTATAACATTAATGTTTAGAATAAATAAAATGTTCCTGTACATTGGGCAGGAAGTTAAGGGTGCATTGGTTGTTTTTAGGAAGTCAAAAACTTTCTAGAAAACAATCAAATTTTATTTTTTGTTAACTGTTTGAAATAATTTTAAATTACACATCAGTAAAAATCTGTCTTGTTTGGACTTTTTCAACTCCCATACACTATACAGAACCAGGCCTGGAGTTGTAGTCTGGATGCTGAGCCGGAAACAAGTAGAACCTGTTGAAAAACACAGACGTGTCTTTGTTTGAGCTGTAAGGAGATTAATTCAGATTACTCTGGTCCTTACCAGGAGTCAGTGTGTGTTTGATCAGAGCAAGTGTGTGTTTGAGCAGTGTGTTTCTGACTGTTTCTGCCGGCTCCAGCCTGAACAGGATTACACACCTCAGCCAAACCTGCGTTAAAGTGATCATGTGGGACCGCGTTAATGCGTGTGAAAGTATGTCACAGCATCTGTGTTCACTCTTGACGTATGTCACAGCATCTGTGTTCACTCTTTTACATGGACTTTTACACTCTCGCATCCTGTGTTTCATAACACAATTCGCCACATAGTATTAGAGAGATATTTGAAAAGTAAAGGTTTTTGTAAGTGAACTTAGGATAAAATAATCAGTTAAGATTTCTGAACTTTGAAAATTTAAAACTAAAAACTAGAATGAACACAGAACACACAGGAGGCCTGGTTCCTAATAAAACCAGACCATGTGCTCTGATTGGGCCTCGGGCCAGACTTTAGACATTCCAGGCTGAATCATTTTAACTTGCTAATGAATGGATCTCCAACAGCTGCAAACGTAACCTACAAGGTTTAAACCCAATGCTAAATTTCTATAATCCACAAAACAAATTCAAATTACTCAAAGAGATATAACCACACCAAGTGTCAGTGTTTTCATGATCTGGAACATGATTAGTGTTCGTAGGCGTTTCTTCTCTGTTAGTTCCTCACTGGCAATTATTAACCAGCCGTAATGACACGAGTGATATTGAGACGGACCTTGAGTTGAGTCATTTCACCTTGACATAGGCAGTGGAATGTCGTAGAAGCTGAAACCAGTGTGTGTGTGTCTTTGTGCGTGCGTTTGTGTAAGCGCGTGTGAGAGATTAGCAGTTATTGGAGCAACAAGTCGCATTCCCTCACAAACATTTTTGTGCTGAACTCGTCGTCCTCTACATCATGTCACTGCTGGATAACCTGACTTTGTCTTTTTTTTTTACCTTTCACAGCTGACAGCTGACTGTGTTTCTATCTATAATCTCACTCCAGTTCTGTCTCGGTCACATATATTTTAAATTGTTCTTGGAGGCAGTAAAGTGTTGCATTCTCACCCACTGACGCACAGAGGTATTCGGGGTCATGGGGAACTGGGAGAGTGTGTGGTGGACTGCAGTTCAATGCGCCTGCAGGATCCTTGGTGTTTCGACAGCAACAGGTAAAGTGTAAATACGAGCAAACATTGATGTTGTCACTAAATTACTAGAGAAACCTCACACTTGACACACGAGTAGACGTTGTGCTGAATCTGCAGTTAAATCAGAAAAACACAACACAGAGAACACAATCAGAGCCGGTACAAAGACAATAACTATACAATAAGTAAAATAATTTACGGAATTATTTGTTTTTTCCTAAGAACATTGGTTTATTAACATGTGATTTAAATTAAATTCATCTGGAGTTTTTTAACTATTGGTGACTTTCTTTTAATCAGGGATTTAACCATTAATCAACCATTTTGAAATGAGAGCAACAATCCAACATATAACTTGTTGTAATGGCTGCAGCTTTGCAGGTTTTTACACAGCTCTAGGTGTTTTTCCCCCTTCTCCCAAAACCAAAAGCACATTTTTAAAGAAACAAAATTTCTGTCCTGAAACGAGGCAGAGAAAAGTTTAGACTTAAATGGAGGATGTGTCGAGAAATCACCTTGTCATTTATTCAAATAAAACTTTTTGGCTCGTTCTCATACGTTCAGAGGTGCTACGTTGGGAAACACTATTGAAAGTGAGAAACATTTCTTACTTTCCGGGCTAATAATTCTGTCAGCGACCTCTGCTCCGTTTCAGTATGAAGTGATGTCACCTCATGCTGTAAAACTGACATCTGATGCTTTTAAATTCTTCTCTGTCCCCATCAATTTCTGAATCTCCCCGTGCAGTTTGTACAACGTCAACTATTTCAGGACCATGAGAAGCTCTCCTGCAGAGACGTACCGTTGTATTCCATCAACCTGAAACTTCAGAGCCTCAGGTTCTAACTGTATTAGTGACTTCTAAGAAAACCAAACCATCTCCTGGCTGATTTATGGAACATTAAAAAAAAACGACCAACCAAAGAAACCTTGTGATGATTTTCTTCTTCTTCTTCTCGTACGCAGAGACACGTCAAACAGCCATCTTTTTGCCACATTAAATCATTGTCAGGGTTATAACTTTTGGTTGCTGCCACTTAAAAAAAAAAAAGTTCAACCTGTGTCCACTTAAATTCAAACAGCTGCATTCAGGGAGCATTTCGTCAGAATGAGCAGAGCATGTGACCCACGATGCACCAATCAGGTGTCAGTATCAAGCTGGTTAATAGGCTCAGCAGCTCCACACATCTACAGCTTTATGTGTGTTATTCTGCAAAATATGTGTGTGTAGGTATGTTAATGAAATCTGTGTGTGTGTGTGTGTTCTATACCTGCACAGACATATAGGAAACATTGTAATGTATGTTACACCTATTTATCCCACTGTACTGTATATGCAGCTAATTATATGCTGTTAATATATGCGGTTAATTCCTGTCACACTCTACAAACGACCAGAAGCCATTGGGCTACGGTTGCTCTGATTCCCCCCTGGTGCAGATCCTATCTCTGAATTTCTGGTAAGCTAGCTGGAGAAATTGCTTCCATGTGTTGAGTTGTGATCACGGACCACTTCACAGCCTCTCTCACCTCTCTGCCACTCTCTACCTCACAGTTAAAGGGCTGCTTCCTGAAGCTAGGTTCTGTGGGTAATTTTAATCACACTCAGGTGACTGGACTTGGTTTTTACTTCATTCATTCTTCAAGGTTTGACACCCGTCGCACACTTGCAGAGTGAAGTGAAGCAGTTTAGATTTGGTCATTACTGAGCGGAAGGAGGCGTTGTTTGTATCTGTATGTTAAATAAACATCCAGCAAACTGCCGAACAAAAGGCTGGAAACAAGAGGAAAAACTGTCCACCTGAATCTGAGCCAAGGTCGAGACAAAGCAGTCAGAGACAGACTCAGTGTCAAAAATGAATGTCCTCTCTGAGTCATGAGGACATTGGAAAATAAGGACATGTAAGTCGTATTAATGTTTGTACAGCCTCCCAGACATCCACACAAATGTGGACAACATCTCTCTCCGAGTACACTTTTCATTTACTTTACTGTTGGCTGTAATGTTGAAAAAAAAGTTCAATACTTTGACCTGATGTGTAAATGCAATAAAATTTGGATCTAATAAAGGTACAAAATATTATTTTTAAATGTAATTGCAGCATTCAGGACCTTAGAAAGTCCTGAATGTCATTGATGTTCAGACTTTCATAAACTTCAAATGCTATTGAGAAGATGTGTCTGCAGTTAAAGAGAAAATTCTGAAGTCAGCCTGACATCTTGTGGACAAAATCTGACCTACAGCTCAAAAGAAAAGAAATAAACTATCTTAACTGTGTTTCTATTCCCCTTCAGTACTGTGCGCTGTGGGAGTGGAAACCTTACATCAGGGGGAGTTCAACAGCCTGGGTGTATACCTGCTGTAAGTACTCACAGTTGTCATATACTGTAATGTGCATCTAATCTATCGCAGCATTCTTGACATTGACCTTTTCGAGAGTGAAGTGGTGCAGAAACAAAATCCCGCCTGGATCCAAATGTGGTTTAAACTCCAGTGTGGCCCCGGGGCCTCTGGGAGAATAATGACAACTTTACATTTAGCTTTGTAATTGCTCACGGACATGGAGAAATGAAGCGAGGTGCAGAGTGCAGAGGAGAAGATAGTTCATCAGTAAAAGTTTTTTTTCTTTATCTCTGTGGCTCAAAGCCAAACTCCCACAGAGGAGTAGGAAAACCCCCTCCCATAGGAGACCAGAGTGACACCAGAGAGACAAAGAGGGTGAGGAAGGAGGGACACTTCACGAAGATTTTATTGTTGTCTTCAAAAATAATGATGATAACAACAATAATCCTTAATTTCCTCAAGGGAATTAACAATGTTGTATTTATCTTCAAGTTAATTTGCAGAGGTCATCTTCTTTAACATTAGAAAGACTGTGTTTTTACCGGGACTTAATGTGAAACCTTTTCAGCTTCAGCGCATTTTGAAGAGAATATATGATCCTATGTTTACAATAAACATTTGTCTGATGTTTAATGCATGTCAATAGACACCGGAGCAAGGAAGCTATGCATTTCCACAGACCATTAATGCTGATTTTATCAGTGAAAGCCTTGATGGTTTCACTGGGTTTACACTCATGTCTTCTCACAGTGTGGTGTCAGGTACCATCATGATGTTTGAGATGGCCTACTTTCTGGATGCGCTCTTGTTCATGTGCCTGCTGTAAGTACACAACGTTGACTGCGTCAATACTTTGAAGTATCTGAGACTCTGTCGGTGTGAATAAAAGTCAGAGTAACTAAATCAGTCGTCTGTCTGGCTGCGTGCTGACAAAGAGCCGTCTGCTTCCTGCTCTTCTTCCTCTTTATCCGTGCAGCTCTCCTCCAGGCGGGCAGCTCTGTCTGCTGTGGGGGAAAATGGCTCACATTGGAGGCTTCCATAAGTTCCTGTATTACTCCATCATGTCAGTGGTCTGCTTCCTGCACCCTGTGCTAGTGTGGCACGCAGTTATTCCAGGTACAGATGCAGTATTTATTGAAACACTCCTTTTTCCATGTTGTACATTTTAACTTAATATTTCATGACTGTTACTGTACAAAAAACAAGGAAACTGAGCGTCCGTAATACCAGAGGAAAAAAAACAACTAAATGATTGCTCCTTTGCTTTATACAAAGAACTGATCTTATCTCTTGATTCCAGGGACAATGCTGTTGGTGACGGCTTTACTAAACTTCATACTCAGCAAAAAAACAAAGAACAAGTCTCACAAAAAAGACCAGAGTCTTACGTCTGTCTGTGTCTCGGCAAGCACGGGCCCAGACAGAACCATCTCATTATCCCACATGTTAGCAGGAAAGAGAGGAGGGCAACTGGATCTCACAGCTACACACTGTAGACCTGGGCTTGAAGAAGGAGGAGAGAGCGTCCAGGCCATGCTGGAGCTGGAGCAGAGAGCAGCATCCACAGATACTGACAGAAAGAGGAGGTGGAAGGACAGGAGGCTGAGGATCTTCAAAGGTAAAGAGGAGCCCGTGGAGAGAGAGATGGAGGAGATGGACGGCTGCTGTGAGCCAGAGCCAGACACCACCTCCGACACTGCACCGATGATAACTGACTGAGAGACCCTCAGTGCACAGATGAAGCTTTCTGATATCACTGTATAGACTGGATATAAATAACTGGAGCTGCACCGACCTTTATTTACATGTAAATGAGTGAAATGTCTGCCACAAAAAGACTTATTTACAGTTTATCTATTCATTATCCAGGCTGTCAGTGTAGAGGTTGTACAAACAGTTTTATGTTGTTTGGTTTATTTTAGTTTAATGTTTTTTTAAATAAAAAATGAAGGAATATTTTTAATAAAAAAACCATTAATATAATAATTTACCTAGAAAAAAAACATTAGGGCCACTGGAAGCCTATGGCAGTGTTTTTATCAACAGCCAAGCTGCCCTCTGCCTCTGTTCTTACTTTTAGCAGAGAAAATTGGCTAGAAGTGTTGACCAGTCCTAAAGGAGTCTGTACACTAGGTGGCAGTATTGCATCTAAAAGATTGCAGAGTTGCTGTTAAACTCAGAGAAGAAAGATAGAATCCTGATTATTAACTCTTAAAATCTGTTCTTAAAACTGCCATAAAACATGTTTTAAATGTGATTAAATTTTCTTCTTCTAATTATGTTTTTTCACATTGCTGAACTGATCATAGTGCCCCCTGCTGGGGATTAATTCCTACATTTGACATTTATTTGATCTTTAGCTTTGTATACTATATCTTTGATAATCCTAATCTTTTGAATAACATATTATATAATTTTGTAACATGTTTTGTTTAATGGCAAGAAATCTAATTATTTGCCCTTCATTGTGGGGGGTGTGGGTGCTTTATAACTATCAATACCATTCTGTTCAGTGCCTCATGCATTATTTATAAAGTGAAAAATTAGATCAAGTGTTTCACTTCATGCAGCATCATAAGAATTCGGTACGTAAGTGAAGCGGAGCAGACTGTTTGAGCTGCTGCAGGTGCATGTGTCAGACGCTCTCAAGTCTCCTCATTGTGTTGTTTGTCGTGTGTGTTTGGTGGCCATGGAGACAGAGCTCTGGGAGGAGTGGTGGTGTGATTATGGAGATGAGAGCAACATCACTTCACCCGCCGACGTGCTATGTTTCAGTGAATGTTCCACCAGTGCAGATGTACTTGAGTCAAATTCTCCTCTTTGGCTTCGCATAGTTTTACTGCTGTTACTGAAAAAAAGTTTTATTAAATAAAGGAAAAATCCAAAATGTATTCTACTCTCAATGTCACATAAAGGTCATAAAAAAGTGTTGATGTCCTAGAGGAATGACCACATGAACCTACCTAGTTATTTAACTTACAAATGTACATATATATATATATATATATATATATATATATGCTTATATATAATTGCTTTTTTGTTTTTGTTTTTTCCAGATAATTCTCTGCAGTAACATCATCCCAAAGCTCATGGCTTCTTCTTGCTGCTCCTCGTTCAGGTAATTCAAAACAGTTTACTTAAATGTACTTAAACAAGATCTTCTACACTGCAAATAATAAATGAGTGGGTTAGAAACCAGAGAAACCAGTTTATAATGTGCAAGTACTACAAACCTGTCATCCAGTTCATCTTTCATCTCTTGGTTTAAAAAAAAAAACACTTCATGTGATATCATTTACACACATCCTCTCACTTTAGAGGTCAAAAATCTAGAGAGTTTTTTTCCCCATCAAAACACAGACACCCTGAGAAGCACACACACACACACACACACACACACTGTACATGCAGTTCAATCCACAGTCCTTTGTTCCTGCAGGTACAGTGTAGCCTACAGCTGTGTTATCTTAAAAGGCAATCTCTTTGCATCATCAAAGCTGAGAAGAAAATCAATATTAAGTGAAAGCCTCATTCGTCACACAGTACCTCAGTGAGACCTGCAGGGTGCAGACAGCAGACACTTCCACCTAAACACTCTGTGGGTAAATACAACTGGGTTATTCTCTATATTTAGAAAAGGCCAAATCCGACACAGCTGCATGCTGTCCTCTTTTCTGTCCTTCTCTTCTGTTTGGGTTAAGCACAACTGACCAAAGCATGTGAGTAGCCAGAGGGCAGATGCTGCTGTGGGTTGTTTTGTTTTTTGTTTTTTTTGAGGACAGAAAGTCTTTTATTTGAGCAAGGCAGCATACTGGGTCATAGTCGGGGCGGCATTGTGCTGTTCACAAAAAGATTATCTGATCAATTAGCTGAATGACCCAGTAAGAAGCAGACGAGGGGCAGGAACTTCACTGTGTGTGTGTGTGTGTGTGTGTGTGTGTGTTGCCTCCAGACCTTATTAAGAATAAAGTCTCACCTACTGTTTATACTTGTATCCTGTGGAATGAGTTGTTCTCAGTGAGGAAGTCATTCAGCTGCTGGAAAAAAACGTACTTCCTCTTTGCACGATCACTCATAAATCCTGCTATCACACACACAAAGAGGGACAAAGACTTACAAAGTGTGTTTCCACCATACAATAGTTTCCTATATGGTAGGTCCAGACTTTAAAAACAGGATGGGTGAAATAAATCATTCCGGGGGCTTTTCTTTTTCTGCTCAAGTGGAAAAACAGGGATGGGTGTTTTTGATAGACGGATTTGTCTCTAAAGTTATGGCACAGACCCAATAAACACTTAACAGTGGCAGAGTGATCTACAGATGTAGCGTCTGGCTGTTCACCTCAACAATGCAGCTACAAAAAAAGGCTAATGTTATACCAACTTGTCACATTAACTTGGTGGTAAATTATGTAGAGATAAATTTACAACATTCTTGTCTCAGATGGTCTCAAAAGCTGTTTCTGTTCCACTTGTATAATTTAAAAGCCCTGTGAACTGTACTGTTCAAATATATATATTAGTCTATATCAAGAACCCATTTTATATAAAAATGAAATTTGGACCAAATAGGTCACTGAAAACTGCAACAAAAATGTCTTTTTAAAAATGACACATAATCAACATTAAAATATTATTGTAAGTCATTGTAGAAGTAACTCTAATGAGGAGATCCTGATTAAATGCCCAGAAGAACGTAGTTCCGACGCCCAGTGGCCACTAGAGTCACTGATTGGCTGAGTGCGTCAGCGCTCGTCTCTGATTGGTTTAGCCTGCTGTCAATTTTATACCCGGCTATGGACGCCACAAGAAGGCAGTAAGATAATGAGAGATAAGCGGGATCTTGGGCGAGCGGTAGAAGAAAGCAGAGAGACGCGCTCTGCTCGGCTATGGTAAGAAACAAAGTCACTTCATTTACAGCAGATTATTTATATTGTTTTTATCGAAACAACCGACGTCTTTTAGAGGTTACCGCTCGTACAACAATGACGTGACGTGCAGTGGTGCTGAAGTTGGACACAGATCCCAAACGGTAACAGTTATGCGGGATTGTTGATTTTTGCTGATCTAACGGGACGGGTAATATCCCGGAAAGTGTTTTCTTTTTAATAATATTTCTTCAGTTTGGTCATGGATGAAATATG
Source organism: Cynoglossus semilaevis (assembly GCF_000523025.1). Taxonomy (NCBI): domain Eukaryota; kingdom Metazoa; phylum Chordata; class Actinopteri; order Pleuronectiformes; family Cynoglossidae; genus Cynoglossus; species Cynoglossus semilaevis. Next base: position 9,457,229 of record NC_024318.1, on the reverse strand, counting down.
GATGTATTTTCTTTCGGTTTGCGGAATTTGGTGCTCTGTAGATATTTTACGCACAGAGATGGTTCGTCTGGAGGCGCAGCTCCCGGTGTAGGTGCAATAATTGAACACCAATGTCGCTATGATCAAACCAATCATCAAGGTTGCAGAGAATGTTCTTTGTCCACCTTCATAGTATGTGTGTGGAATTGAGGAGAGGAGAGGATCACCTCCCCCCCAAAAGTGACCACCCAATGGCTTTACAGGGCTCCGTGCATTTGATCCATTTAGCGCGCAGCCATGTGTGGAGTAGATGAATAATTCATAATTATTGTGACAGACTGGGATTCTTTAAGTTATGGAATATTTATCCAGCCATTATTGTGTATAAATATGCATGAGAGACGGACTGACCATCTCTTTAAGCACCTGCCTTGTCAGCAGTTTTATGGTGGGAAATGGAGGTCCAAACAGAGGTCACTGCCTCAGTGGTTAAGTAATTGAATTATTTAAAATGGGTATGGATTCAGGGGCTGCAGACCAGTGGGCTTGACATCAGAACGCTAACGTATGGGCCTCAGATTGTACAACTAATGTGCTCAAAATATTGTTTCAAGTGCAATGCCACATGATTCAACTAGGTGTTTAGTTGAATCTCTACATGTCCATATGCAGTTAGCATCATGCATGAGCAGTGTGTGCTCTAGGTGCTCTCCTTGTGTGCGACTGTGAACTTGTATAGCTGTGTATCGTGCAATTGCATACAAATCACCCTTGTAAGTCACTTTAGATAAAACTGTCTGCTAAATGTATAAATATAAATATAAATATACGATTTCTCTATTAATCCTCACCTAAAAATCAAAATTCTCAGAAACTGGAACGGTAGACATCTGTCAATCATGTGGATTTCCTGCTGGGGAAAAAAACTGAAAGTGAGTCTTTGGACTCTTCAGTTGGCAAAATAGATGAGAATAGCTTATCATTATTAAACCCTCATCTCTGTATTTGACCCACATGCTGGCACTTCCATGATTCCCACATGTAACCTGTAGAGACTAATTATGAGATCCTTCTTTTTGGCCTACTTTGCTGCAGCACAGATGTTGTCAAATGACTTCAAATATTGTACCGTATTCCATACTAAGTATTGTGGTTTTTCCAGAATATATAACTGTATTACTGTATGTAAGAGTTTCTAATGAAAGGACAAATATCCAGTTCTGCTTCTCATTAAGAACTGTGACCTGAATGAAAGACTGTACTTCCCACTGATAGACAGTCAGACTTCTGTATGTATGCATCAGTACTGACCACTCTTGTTTCCCTGTTTTTGTGGTGACTGTTACTGCTCATGCAAGCATTTTATCTGCCTATTTCCCAACTGTCTTGCATTTTGGGAATCACTTCTTTATCACACGAGCACATGTATAGTGACGTATCTTTGAAAGCAGTGAGAAATCCAACTATCTGCTCGACGTAAATACTAATTTACAATTTATCAGTAACCTCTTCTGTGTGAGGTGGTTAAAGAAATTAGTTTTTTTCTGACTCTGGTTTTAATACATCCTTTAGACGCTAGATGGCACCATTGTAACAAAACTGTTGAGGTACACTTGTATTCAGAGCGCAGGTTGCTTGAAGGGAAACTTTACAAGACACTAGTATGACGTGCTGTGAGATACAACTTGCAGATAATGGCAATTTTTGGAAAGGTGAAGATGTGAAGCTGGGATGTGAGCAACCACGGGATAAGGAGTAGCTGAAGGGAGAGCTGAATTTGGAGATAAACAGTTTTTGGACAAAGTATGTTGGAGATGGATCAGTTAGCAGGGAGGGTGAGGGGAAGACCACAGAGAAGAGTTATGGATGTAGTAAAGAAAGACATTATTATGGTGAAGGCATGGGATTGAGATGGAGGCAGACGATCTGAAACAGACACTCCCAAAGTCTTTAGTTTTAATGAATTTGAGATTAATGTTTTATTTTAATGTAAAAAAAAAAAATTGGTATTTATTGCAAAGTATACACATACAATTTAAAGCTGTATATATTGGTGTACTAAAATTCAGTTAAATTTAAAAAATGTTATTATTATTTTAACAGAAAATCAGAATAACTGCATGTAGATCTAGAACACTTGGCAAGTTCCTTTAAAACTATTTTGAAGCCATTGTCCTCACCAGTATTTTTGGGTCTTAAGTCCCTCGCAATCCTTTTGACCATTGTTTTAGTCAGCTTGACTTGACCCACTGACCTGCACCTGCCGGGTTAGTCAAAGGCAAGCTGGGCATTTGAACTCCAGTTAAAGCCTCCACAAATGCATGCTGGGTGTTGGTGAGGTATTAAAGCCTGAGGTGCTTCTTGAAACCAAAACTCTCTCCTGTAGTGTGTGCAAATGACAACAGCAGCAACACTACATTTACAGTGGATTTTCTGTGTAATATGGAAGAGTGATTTTATGGTTGTATGTAGTTAAACATCTTATCTAATGGTTGTTGGCACAAACTCTTAGATGTAATTATTTTACAACCTATAAAATAGACAGAAGTCATATTGGCCACAGAGCAGATGAATGTTCTTCAAAGTCTCCTGTATTTGGACCTGATTGTGCCTGTGACAAAGGCCGTCTTTGTCCTCAGTTTACTTTCACTTTTCATTCTGGGCTGTCAAGCATTGAGCAACCACATCTAATCTGTTCTGGAAAAATGACATGTTGGCACATGTCTTGTTATTCACCTTCTATTACCCATTAAGGTGTGTTTGAAGGTGTTTTCTCTTTTTTCACTTTGTTTTAGTGACAGACACAGTGGAGCTGCAATTTCACTTGCTTTAGAGAAAATCGGCTGTATGTTCTGATAAACGATGATGAATCATCACTTTCAGCAGTCTGCCTGAAGGTGTAATGTCACCAGTGCAACTTCAGGTTATAGTCTGTTTACCAAAAGCAATGACAATTACAAAAATTAGTGTTTTGTCACATGTTTGTGATCTCATCTTGTTCATTTATGTAACTGAGACCAGTTTTGTGCAGCATTCTGTGCAGTATTGTGAGTGAAGTGTTTGTTTTATGGTGGGTAGCACTGACTCACATCCTGTGGTTTATTAACCCGGGCCTGGACTGTGGGTTCAGTGACCTCTGTATCCTGCCTATGGAGAGAGATCATCTTTCCTTTCCTTCTATTCTGAAGCAGTCACAAACAGAAGATCACACAGGACCGCTCTGTTGTTCAGATATATTTATTGTAAAAAAAACATTGACATTTTTATATATATAAAAAATAAATAACCAACAGAAAGTAAGAATTCTCTTGTCCAGCTGCCTCCACAAAACTACGTAGAAACTACTGTTCTCATTTTCTATTGCTATAAAGACATTTGTATGACTTAGGTCAAGCCACCAGGGCTTGTCTTGAGCAGTAAAGAACCCCGTGGCCCCACAGTCTTTCTGGACGTCTGAGGTTTGAAATATAAAAAAATGCAGCTCCTGTTGCTGCTGCCCAGGAGTCCAAGAGCCGGTCCAACAATCAGCTTGTCCACACCTCTCTCCATGCACAAGATTCAGATCAGGGTGAGTGACTTTTAAGAATGTGAAGATGAGGCTCTCTTAGTGTGACCCCTGATCCTTTGTCGTGAACGCAGGTTTTTGCCTCCTCTCCCTCTCCTCCTTTTCCTCCTCAGGCACACTTTCACATCACGACCCAAATCTTGAGCTCTAAAAAAAAGCAAAACACAGAAGTTTCAGCTGAGGTGAGCAGAATGGCTGAAAGCATGCAGCTCTTGTTGAGGTGAACCAGTGTGGCAAAACCAGGAGCTTTGTTTGAACATGAACTGACTGTGATTTATGGGAAACAGTTAGGTTGGTGGGAAGCTCTAATGTAATGGTAAGAAAAATTTTTTTTTTTTACCTTTTCCAGCAGCGGACTAGCTGTTTCCCCAACAATTCTTCTGGATCCAGACACACTAGTCTGTCGTTACTCTTCAGTTTCACTCTGAAAAACAGTAAAGCCACAGTTAAGTCACGTGGATGTGTGTGTGGATGAGTGTTTGCGTGTGTGTCAGTTGGAGGTCTGCAGTACTCACATCACTGTCACTTTGCTGCAACTTGGGCTTTTGCTGTGGACGATGAGCTCCTTCAGCTGCCCTCTGACCCCTTGTTGTGTCTCCGGACACAAGCATCTTCCCGGCACAAACGTGCTGCATGACTCCCTCACTGCACAGACAGATTTATGGGATTACATGTTAATCTGTTCCTGGCACTGGATTGGATTAAGTTACCACAGTTCCGCTTACTCAGACAATTGCACCAAAAAACTGACAGAAAATGTTTAAAAAAACAATCTTTCACTACAGGTAAAGAAGAGGAGACACAGGTGAAGAAACACACGGATTCTTACCTGTGATGAGAACACAGCACAGACACAGGAAGGCGAGCTGACAGACTGACAGACGGTGAAGCTTCATGTTAGTAACCAGAGCGTCAACACTGAGCCTTTGAGCCACATGTTGCTGTTTTATACTCTGTTTTTAATGCTCCTCCCACACACTTTCAATGCTGGGCTTTCCAAACCTATTCCCAGAGGAAATTCCCTATGCCACTTTCTCTTTGAGTAATCCGGACACAGGAATCAGCATGAAGGGATCAGGGACAACTTTGTTGCACTTTTGTTTTAAAAAAAGTATGACATAGGTCTCTCTTTTAGTCTGTTTTATTTCAGTAGGTTGAGAAGATGAGCAGTGTCGGACTGATGTACAAACTGGTCAGTATTTAACCAGTGAAGTACGATATAATATGATCATTTATTAATGACTTATTCATTAGCAGCTGCAGGCAGAAAGGAGTTATCCTTGAATGTGACATTGAAGACACAGCGTTGGTTTCCTGTCTTTGTCACAATGACAATTCTGTTTCCCCGATATTGGCTTTGTGACAACAAAAAAAACCATGTGATTTCTCCTAATTCAGAGTCTTTATTTTTACCCAGGTCAGGAATGTGAGAGAAACATCCGCACTTGTGTTTCTTTTCCATTGGACTCCTGGAATACTGTCTGGAATCTTTCATAAAAAAATGATAATTTTTACATTTACAAACCTTCACATGGCTGTGGCTCAGTTGGTGTGTTGTTGGTGTGCTGTGCTCACAGCTGCAGGCTGATGTGTCCCACTAATATACTGGTCCCAACCCTGGGGGATTACAGTACATGCATATAGGTGATGGGGAATATGGGTTGAGGGAGGGCGGTGTCGTATTATATTATCCTTGGTTATGGGAAGTATACTGACTCTGCTATAACTGTGGGTTGTGGCAGTGTTTAGAATGAACCAATCATTGTAAACCCGGTTCAACGCCGTAGTCAGAACGTCTGTATTGAATTTAAATGAAGTCCAGCTGTTGTAGTAGAAAGTTTTCCTTGTTGTTGAGTCGGTCCTACAGCCAGAGTTCAGGTCCTCCAGAAACTTATAAAACACAGGGAATGTAATTTGTTAAAGGTATTGCTGGGGAAAATGTAACAAAATAACTTTGGAGGCAATAAAAAAATAACAGTGCAGACGGACAATTAAAATAGGCTTGGGGTTGCACAAGAGTGGCAACACGAAAAGCCGGTGGAGAAGGTTCCAATTAAAGACCTGCAGATATTTCTGTTTATACCCTACATTATATAAAATTATTTATGTTACTCATTTATCTGAAGAAAAAAAACATAAATAGTTGTTTTAATTTACAAAAATGTGGAAATTAAATTAGAAAATATTATTTCATCAGCTCCAGTGCAAAACATTAATTCAACTTTTCAGAGTAAAAACATGTAAAAAAAAAAAACATCAACAGAAAAATTACAACATTTTGGAATTTTTCAGTCAAAGCCTGGACGGAAATTTAACCTAAACCTTGTGGTGTGAACTGAAAAAGAAATGTCCTCACAAACTGACTGGCAACTGTGAGAAAGAGTGGGTAAAAATATCTCCCTAAACTTAGTTGTTTAATGGTCTATATTCTTGTGCTTTTTTTGTTTGTTTGTTTGTTTTTTTTACTTGTCCCAGTTAGCTGTTCTGTTTTAGCTCCATGTATCTGATTAAAGCTAAAGTCCTGGCATTTTTGTAATATTTTTGAAATGCATCTTCAGTGTTGGTGAAACTTGTCATATTTATGTTCGGTTGAAATTCTTTCTGCTCCAGTTCCTCCTCCGTGATGGGTGAACCTCAGACCTTTGTGAAGCTGAGTGAAGAGAAGCTCATTCCAAAGTAAGTCTCTTCAGCTGCGTCACTGAATCCTAATTAGCTGCACCACTAAACACACAGACCAACAACATAACATGTGGTCACAGACAGTGTGTGTAACCTGTGGTCAGCTTGTATACAGTATATCCGCTGCTGTCAGAGATAATTTTCCGTTGTGGTTTACATCCAGGGCTGACATCTTGTCTCTGCTGCGGACCTACAACTGCTACCATGAGGGGAAAAACTTCCAGCTGAGGACACGAGAGGTAAGAATGTGACACCTGACAGGAGGGGGCGCTGGCACAAAAAAAAAAACAGGGCAAACACGGGCAGTAATTGGTGACACTTGCAGCCGTGTGTGGGTGTTGTACACAGAGTAGAGCTGGAACCAGTCCAGGATGGAGGGTAAATGATATTAAGAATTGTGGGTAGAAATATTATATATTTCTTTATATACTGAGTAAATACTTCATGATTTACTCAGTGTAAAAACTGCTGCTGTTCAAAATGGGCCATGATTGACGTCCTCTCCAACAGACCATATGGTCGACAAACCACATGAGCTCCCCTTCCCTTTAGAGAGAAAATAGAAAACCGAAGGGAGTCACACATTTTCAGACTTGTGCCCTCACCGCTGAGCCAGGCATTTGTACAATAAACCTTCGCTGCTGTGGCTTTGGTTCAAGAGTTTGGTCATTTCTTTGATAACTCCACTGATTCCATGGCTTGGAGTTTCCCATGTTTCCATGTTCTCCCTTTGTGTTGTGTTTTTTCAAGGATTTGACATTGTATATATGTGTATTTGTGTGTTTGTGTGTTTGTCTGGGGAACAGCAGGGTGGTCATAAGGCATCCATGTTTTCTTACTGTGGTCTCACTCTGGGAAAATCCCCCACAGACTGAGACCTGGTGCAGAAACATGTAGTGTAACATACACCCACACATACACATACACATACACATACACATACACATACACCATTCTCATCATGGTAAAGATGAAATGTACTTAACAATGAAAAAACAGCAGCTTGAACGTTTAAAGGATTAAAGACATAATTTGTCATCTTTTTATGAGTTTTACGAACACAGTGTCACATGGTCAAAATTGGGGGGAAGAAAAATACACTGTGTTATCGTCAAGGGTGAAATCATTTTTGACTCAATAACGTTTCTGTAAAGAAAAGTCACAGTATGTCGACTCCCCTTATTGATCTGATATGTAGTATCTCTGTGTAGGAAATAGCAGGCTCTTTACAGTAACAGTTGTGTAATCCTGCAGTACTTCTAATGAAACTAGTCAATATTTTACTCAGTCTGCTCGTCAATTATTAGACAACCTTGTTTGACACTTTGACATTTTATATTTCTCATTACAGACTATTTTGGAACAGGTTTTTTGACCCAGTATGATGTTAGAGTATATTATAAAGGTTTTATAATCATAGGACATTTTATTTCTTTCTTGAATATGAACAGTCTTGGGAGAGACTCAGGGTTATGTTTTATTGTAAATACATGTGTATAAGTGAAGATGTGAGAGATAAATTATGATTAAATTTTCTCATCGTTTCGTCAGATGTGGCACATTAACCTGCTGTGAGTCCACATTCTGATTATCTGGGAGATACTGTAGCGGAGAGTCATGCAACGATCAAAGACAAGTCTGTTCTTGTTCCACCTGTCGAAGCCTTCAGTCAAATTTATGTTACAAAACCATGTTAATCTGAATAGAAGAAAGAAAGAAGCTGCACTAATACTGTCCTTCATTTGTCAAATCCCAGTTTATTATCATTTGATTCCAGATTTTACCCTGTGGAATCTTGTGAGTTGTGAATTTTTTTTTAATGTAATCTATGTTTAAAAAAGGTATTTGTTGATTCATGACATGATCTTTCTGTGTTTCCCCACAAGACCAGTGGAATGACGCCTAGGTTAGTAAGGTCTGACTCATTAGATATTTTGTGGTACACATTCCTCAGACATCCTATGGTCAGAGACTGGCTGGACCACATTCAGGGGATTTATAGATGTGATATGTGTAATGTTTCAACATGGTGGAAAGGTGGTTAGTGCTCTTGTCTTACAGCAAGAAGTTCATCGGTTTGATTCCTGGTGGTCATATTAAGACCACATGTCTTATTATGGATGAAAATGGTTGTTTGATTTTATAGACTGTCCAGGGTCTCCCCTCCTCCCCCGCCTCTCAGAAGAAATTAAACATATATATATATATATATGATTTAGAAAGTATTTAATTTATAAAATGACTTTACTGTAACTTACTGAGTCAAGTCTGGAATGACTCATCAGATATTTTGTGGGAAACATTCCTCAAACATTTTCCAACCAACTGCTGGCTGGCTGACCACATGCAGGTGATGAAAGGATGTGTAATAAATGATTTTGACAAGGATCTCCTGTAAAATCTCGTAGTGATTATTGGATCGTTGGTGTCTAGGTGTGGATGATAACAGGTCTGCGTGTCCAAACCAAAGACAGTTGGCTGTGGTTTTATGGTTTGTTGTGAGATTTGTTTTTGTAATGACATCATGGTCACGGGTTGCAGGTCTCGGTCAGGTGGTGTGTGCTGCGTGGGAGGATATGTTAGTAAGGTGCTTTGTTGTCGAGGATCTGCAGCAATCAGTGTGAAATAACTTAGAGAACTTGCTCTAACGTGCTGAGTAGAACTACTTCTTCATGTATGACGCTGGTATTATTCCTGCTCAGTCAGCGGAGTAGCCTATTTACAGTATTTAAAAAGAGCAATTTAGCAAATAAGTGAAATTGACTGTAAACGTTAACGTTCACCTTGAAATAACTGCTCACTGTTGTCTCTTTCTACTCTTAAGGGGTTAAGAGACGAAATAAATCTGACAGATTTGGGTCAGTAGTCGGTGAAA
>NC_024318.1:9421725-9448075 GCF_000523025.1 Cynoglossus semilaevis | reverse complement strand
ACCTGCACCGGCCTCTAGTGGCAGAACTCAGAAATTCAGCAGGGAAAAAAAACAACGCCGTTCTAACATTTAGTCACCACTAGATGTCAGTATCCCTATTTATTAAACATTAAACGGATTCCGCGTATGTCTAAAGTATACTGGTAAAATTTAGGTAAACTAATACATTTCATGGCGAAAGCTGTTTTATATTATTATTATTATTATTATTATTATTATTATTATTATTACAAATCTTGTTATAAATATTATTAAGTTTGTAATTAAATCATAGTTACTCTTTAACGCTGTCTTTATACACCTGTATTTCAATTATTTAAACTGAAATGAACTATGTGTAGTTGTGACATGGTTATGGACATTCAGAATTTTTTATACTTTCAGATTCTAGTTTAAAACACCAAAAACAAAAAAAAGGCAAGTAAGAATCATATTTCAGTTGTTTACTTGACATTTGCCACAGCTTGAAAAAACACAATAAAAAAATATTAAACAATGTAAACACGTAGACCTGAGCCCTGAGTGCATATAAATAAAGAACTATTCTCCTTATTCAAGCATCGGTGTCATTGTCAACATTTGAATATTATATTAGGGTCCTTGTCAGACTTTTAGTCCTGATGACCTGCACAGCAGCCGTCAGACCCGTTTGTTTACAACTCAAACAGGACGGAGGAACAATAACAACATGGTGTCTCCTCAAGTCCTTATTTGTCCAAACAGCCAGTCCACGGGGTCTTTGCCCTTACAGTCCCGCTCCATTCTCGTCCTAAGAGAAAACTCTTCTGTGTTGTTCAGACTCAGACTGGAGGGTCTGGAAGTCCTTAGTGCGCGGGGAGAACCGCGAGGGAGTGATGTTGAGACAGACAGCTTCATCTGAGCCTTTGAGAAGAGCCGCGTCCTGGGGGACCTCTGGAGTCTGACGGGGCCGCAGCTCGGCGCCTCCACTGGGCAGGCGAGAGCCTGGATGCTGCTCATGTAGTCCTCCAGAGTCTGTGAGCTCTGTGTACACTGGGAGGATGAAGGATGGACAGGCAAGTCCTCCAGTATCTCAGTGATGGTTGGTAGGAGAGGCAGGGAAAGTAGCAGCCGTCTATGTTTCATGCTACAGTGAGAGAAAAGAAAAACAATGAGACTGTTGATTCTTGGAAGGGAGAAAACAGCAATTCCACTCTTTCAGCTGCCAAATACTGCTTTAATTCAAATCCTTTCGAAAGTTTGTGCTACAAAAAAATCTAGTGCTTAGTCGAAATCAAAATACAATTTTGTATAGTGAAAAATAAGTAAAGGTTCTACAGTTCCTTCACACCATTCAACCAGAAAGAATTTTAATAGAAATACTCACCTATGATGTCTCAGATGTGTGTCTGACGCACAGAGTAAAACAAAGTAGTGACTGGTCCACTTGGTGAAGTCTGACTGGACCTCAGTCGACGTGCAGGCTTTATAGAGGTGCAGCGAAGCAGAGCGATTAACCAGGTTGTCCAAAAATAGCTCACCCTTCTGCAACTGTGTGTGTATCTGTACGTGTGAGAGAGAGAGGGAGGGAGGGAGCAGGGAGGCGGAGGGCGTGTTCATGACTGTTCAGGAAGTTGAGTAGTGGCAGAGTAGCAGAGGTCACTGTTACAGCTGCTCTGTATGTTTAGATTACAGAAACAATGAAGCCCTGGGAACATTTAGTCCCACCTCCAAAGTCCAACCTTTCTCATTTTCATCACAGAATATTTTCGTTTATTTAATCAATTTTAACACAAGACATAAATACCCTGCTGTAAGAACACAAATATAATTCCTAATTTTTTTGCACAGTAGATTATGTGGTGGTGATAAAATTACCACTGAGATTTAGATGAAAGGAGGATTTCGAGTAAACATACTTTTCCAGCAAAAGTGGCAGTCAGATTGGCCAGGGGGCATTAAGGTAATTACCACTGAAATACAGTCATTTGGTGATTGACAAAACCAAACACTTATGTTTGTTTGGCTGCTTCTGTATCATATGACATCTCACATCTTGCACTTCCTGTAAACATCAAGCACATGTTGTTTTCCTACTCCAGCTTCATAATGCATAGTAATTTCACCTCTTAACTAACAGTGGTTCCTATATTATTATTATTATTATTATATATTATATATAAATATTATTGTATTATTATAAACTTCTTGTTTATAACAATTTTTATATTGCCTCATTCTATTTTTTCATACACCTAGTGTACCAATTGTTATCAGCCCAGATTAAGTTAAAAGACTTGTGGATTGTCAATACATTCATTATCCATTGATGTTTTTTTTATAGCATTCTTGCTACTTGTTGATTTTTTTTGTTTGTTTCTAATTTCTTAGCTTCACAGCTTCAGGGTAACCACAGGCTCTCAGCTGGCAGTTTGGCCAGACTTCTGAGGATACTATCCGTATCAGTCTGATGTTTAAAATCTGTGACAAATCAATTCATGGAGTCATTCATCAGATGTTGCGATGACCAGCATGTGATATTTCATTAGAAGTAGAGATGATATAACTGAGTTGAAACAAAAGAGGGGTTTGATGTGGTGGTGTAGTTGAATCTGATTTATGACTCTGTGTATAAGCACATATCAACATCAGGCCTGGTTGACCGTTTGACCTCTGCCTAAAGACTTATCGTTTTGGTTCAAGATGTAATTTTTGTAATTTTTTATACAACTGAATCACTTCCCTGTTGACTACGTGACCCAAGGCAGACTTGGCTGTGTTCATTCATTTTCGCTGCATCCTCAGACGTGACTTCACCCATGTACAGTGTAGACAGGGGAGGGTCAGACATCTCAGCTTTTCTCTGAGATGATAGGGGGGGTCGCCCTGTGGCTGTGAACAAACTCTTCTGCACGTACACCTGACATTGAGCCACTGTAGCTGCTGGCCAACAGGATATCCCCTCTGACTGCGACCGCTGGTGATTATTGTTACATGTGGGTGTGTTTCTGTGTGTACGTCCAGGAGGATGGGGAGCTCGTCCTCGAGGGATTGCTGAACATCTACTGGGGTCTACGTCGACCAATCAGACTCCAGATGCACGATGACAACGAAAGATTCCGTCTGAACAGGTAAAACTGCTGTGTCCACTGCTGACTCCCTTGTGAATTATTGGCCTAAAAAAACACACCCGCCACACAGGTAAGGTTACTTCAAATCCAAACCAATTCTGACTACACCCCGACTACACCCAGAGACGACACCCTTTCACATGAGCAGCACGTGTGTGATATGTGAACTGAACGGAACAAAGGCAGGTAGAAGGGCAGGATCAGGTTCTTTTACATAAACAACCTGGATACAGTAGACAACCTGAGAAAAGTCGACTTCACTCTTAGTAGAGCTCTACTAATTTATAAACAAGTGAACATCCTGGGAGTTGCAAGAACTGGTTTTAAAGAGAGAAGACGAACCAAATACTGCAAGAACTGGTTTTAAAGAGAGAAGACAAACCAAATACTTAATAATAATAATAATATTTTATATATAATATAGTAATAGTATTATGATCTTTGAAAAGCAGACTCACCCCTGATTGATCATCACAGTTTATATTTTATGGTGACTTCAAATTAACAACATTCATATAAATATCACGGAAAAATCTTACAACGTTGTTAAATGACTCAATGGTTTAGATCAAATAAATGGTAGACTTTAAAACAAATGATTGATTTTTTTTTAATCTGTAAATCTCATTCTTTTTGTTTTTGCAGAAATGATACATTTGCTGTAACATTATCGGCATCCAACAACAATTCTCTGGACAGAGAAACTGAACCAGCTGGTGAGTTAGAATGATGGACATGCAGTCACTGTATCACACACTCTCTCACACACACACCTCTGTTGGGTTATTGTGGATTAATTGCACCTCTTTAAGTAGATCAGAGTCCAAAGTGCTATTTCAAGCGTGAGGTTCAGATGATGCTGAGAGGACGTCAACATCAGGACATCAACTATTAATTAGACAAAAAAAATAGCTTGTTCACAGTATGGCTCAGTAGCTACAGAAGTGTGCGGTGAAGTCTGTCACCGGGGGAAAGAATCAAAGTTATTGTCAAATCCCTCACTATTCATTTTTTAAGGTTGTTTTTACCTGCATTAAAATCCCTTGAAGAACTATTTTATTTTCTAAATAATCGACTTAAACTGGATTCTGTTGTAGTAAGCATCGTAGTGCAATATGCCAAACAATGTTAGTTTCCGAGAAGCTAACATTAGCCCTTTAAAAAAAACGGTTTGTATGACGCGCTAGTTCTTAAAATACATTCCACCAATTTATTATTCTAACCCTTTACATATGTAAAAGCACCAAACAGAGACATTAGCGCTAATACAGGAGTCTCATTTACCTTGGATTCATTGATACTTGGAATTTCGTGGACTAGTGTTAGTGAGATACAGACTTTGTGCCTCATTTATCAATACACATACTGTATGAGAGACACACAACACTTTTCTCTGAAATGTTTTTTCAAACTGTGAAAAAATCCCCAAAAGACCACCATATAATAAAACCCACACAGAGTTTTCTTTATTCTGTGAGTCATGTTTACAGGAAACAGCTTAAACCAGTCTTGATATGGAATTAGTTCTTCTGTTTCAGTCCAGGGTTGATTTGATCGAACAAAAACTTTATAATGAAATTAGCATGAAAAATAATGGAGGTTTAATCTGTCCTAAAACGGACTGCCTACAGTGACCTATGTCTTCAACGTCAGTTTGTTTGGGCTCCAACATTTGCTGCAAGCCATGGACCAAGCGTCATAGAAGATTTATAAATTAAACAAACAACAATTAAGTTGATAAAACTGACAAACTCCTCCTTAGCACATGCTGTGAAGACTTATTTTTCAAAATGATTTCTAAAAAAATCATGTCTGATGTTTTTACAGTACATGTGACTGTGTATGAAAAGAGACACTTGTGGTTGAGCCTGTTGTCAGAGGAGTGTGTTTGTGTGTCAGTCCCTTCCCCAGGCGGTGCCATGGGTTGTCAGGAGGAGGACGAGTCTCCTCAGCTGCTGAGGACCAGAAGTGACGCTTCCTTCATGCGTGTCCAGAGAAGGCCAAAGACACACACTGCCAGGGACCTGCAGCGTCTGCGTACACAACGGTTCTCCATCAACGGACACTTCTACAACCACAAGGTGCCATAAAACAAAAACATGACAGTAATGTATCCCTTTGTTAACACAAGTCCAGGTGCAGAGGGATGTGGTTTCCTGTGTGGGTGTGACTGTACGGTACTTCACAATAGCCTCCTGCGGGTACGTTTCGTTTCTTTGACACAGAACACAAGGTTAACATGAGTTCCTTCATCAGTTTCTCCCAAATGTGAGCGTCGTTGTGCAGACATTTGTGTCTGTGTGTTGCTGTTATTGAACGGATTCCAGCTGCAGAGTGAGGGATTTCCTTTCTCCATTAGAATTCCCGTTCCAAAGTGTTCCTGTACAGAAATTAGTGATCCATGCAAGATGTTTCCACAATCAAGTCAAGTTAGCCCAGCCCCTGTGGCACAGGGCTTTATGCAGCCAGAAATTCCTTTCTTCTTATTATTATTTTTAAATCCTTTTGGCCCAAGTCTTTTTGCCACTGGGAAAATGAGAACAAATCCAATAAACTCCAATAAACTTTTCACTTTTGTTACTATTTTTTGGTAACAAATTTGGCTATCTTCCCTGCAGACATCTGTGTTTACTCCGGCCTACGGCTCAGTCACTAACGTACGAGTAAACAGCTCAATGACGACGAGACAAGTCCTCAACCTGCTGCTGCACAAGTTCAGGGTGGAAAACAAGAGCGAGGAGTTTGTCCTTTACATGGTCCATGAGTCTGGTGGTGAGTTAACAATGTCACTGTTTTTCTGTCGCTTCAGTCGTTGTGATTTTGTCAACATCTACATTTGTGGACACTTGTCTCTCAGAGAGGACTTGTCTGAGGGAAGGTGAATACCCACTGGTGGCCCGAGTGCTGTATGGACCCTGTGAGAAAATCTCCAAGCTCTTCATCACAGAGACTGACCTGGGAGAGGAAGTGACATATGATGTGAGTCTAAGTTCTCTGTCGCTACTTTCTTTTTCAGGTCAGGATAAGTGGCCTCTTTTTCATGTCTGCAACATAGACCTTGAGACTTAGAAGGATACAATGGCGATCGACATCTGGGTTAAGTATAGTGATGCCAAATAAAGATATCCTGTTTGGGGACAAGTGTAACAATAGTATAAGATAAGAAGTTGAGTGGTGTGAAAGCACTTATAGTAATAAAAACACAACTTGTTGTTTATTATTATTTCTGTTGACCAATTCTTGGATTAAATTTATAATTTTGTTGTTACATAGCAATAATATAAAATCCTATGTTCGAGTTTAAAAATATATATACACTTTCTTTTATTAACCCATGTTATTAATAGACTTTTTTAGCTTTTTTTAAAACATTATTCCAATTATCTTGGTAGATTCTATAAGTGTCCGTGTGTTTTTTTTTCCCAGGTGGCCCAGTACATTAAGTTTGAGATCCCTGTCTTAGACAGCTTCGTGGAAAAGCTTAAAGAGGAGGAGGAGCGCGAGATAAACAAACTGACCAAAAAGTAAGTCCAGTGTCTGGAGAGTAGTTCCATTCATGACAGAGCAGTCTTTCAACGCTCTGTCTGCTCCATTATTTGTGTCTCCCACTGGGATTGAGTAACTGAAGCACGACCTCTGCTCTTCAATGCTGACTGTGTTCGTCTGACTGTTTTGTCATTCATGACCGCTTGTTTACAAGCGATTAATCGTATTACTCATATGACCGAGGCCCCAGCGCTCAACTCTTACATGACGGCCCTTGCTGACCTTATGTTTACGAGATAATAGAAATAGACGTCAGTGCGGCACAACACAAATGCAGGAGGAAGTGTTACAAATGAATTGATTCACTTAATTTCTGTGCCCTTTTGCATGCAAGTATGAAATGTAAATATGGAGTAAGATGTTAATTCTTAGTTTGTTTTTTTAATCGTTGGTATTTCGTGTGTGTGTGTTTGATTTCCACCTTTCCAGATACAGTGCTCTGAAGTCTATGATCCTTCACCAACTTGAAGACAAAGGTCACGCCAGCGACATGGTTTAATGTATGTATGTGTGTGTGTGTGTGTGTGTGTGTACTACATACACAGCCCAATCTACACTTAGACTTACAAATGTACACTTTTGTAAATGTTATTGAAGTCACTGTACGACTGTTTTTGATAAACCTGACTCACTGTTTTTACCTTTTGTAGACACATGCTTTGAAAACATAGTTATTTATACCAAGTGCATTGTTTTATTTCTGACCTTTCTTATCTAATAAATAAGATTTGAAGTACTGTGTGGGATCCATGCCAACAACAAAGATCAAACCTTCGTCCTTCCCCCAAATATAACAACAACCTTAATTATTTCCTGCACTTCCACAGTGACCATGTGAAGCTGAGACAAACATTGTTCTTGTGACCCTCAGTGCCAGCTGGTTCCCATGAGTAGTGTGCATGTTTTTGTGTTTTGTATGTGAAACGGAGACCTTCACTGGGATGATGTATTTGACAACAAACTGAAAGAGATGAGAAAGTCTTTCCACATATATTTCTAAGAATAATAATTCGTTTAATTAGTCTGGTCACATTTGGAAAATCTCTCAAAATCCTTCATATTTGATGGTCTTCTTCATGGACTTGAACTTAAGTTAAATTTAAATATAAAGTTGTTATTATTAATATTGTATTATATTCATAAGACACTCAGAAGTCTCTCCACAGCATATTAATCCCAGGTCTGTTTTCACTGAATGACAGGAAATCATTGTGTGTTCAACATCAGTGTGTTCCTGCCAAAAGCTTTTGTCTGTTTTTACTGTTTAGTCCTGTTAAACAGTGAAAAAATCAAATAGTACAAATTGCTATATCAGCAAATCTACTGCTTTTACTGTGCAAGAGGAAAATAATGTAATATACAACATACAAAAACATACAAAATTAAAAGCATATTAATTATCAGTGTAAAAACTGTCTTGAAAGTAAAGACTCAGTGACTTTTCTGCATATTTTGATATACAGTTTGAAAGATTCTTGCTGTGCGAGGTGTCTTCAGGCAAGGAGTGGAAGCAGCCGGTAGATGGTCGATTTGTTTTAATAACAAACGTCAAACAAAACAGGTCCAACAATAAAGCAAAAATAAACGACTGGAGAAGTATTCAAGGAAATCTCGTACAACAGTAGTTAATACACAAATCCTCAAGAATAACTTCTCAAGAATAACTTCTGAAGTATCGTTAGTTGTTTATGCTTATATACCTGTGTGGGGGGAGTGGTTTTCGACTTCCCGGGTGTGTGTTTAAATCTTGTAGGGCAATGGAAGAGAGAGGCTAGGCCTCTTGTGGCCAATCATATTATTGTTCTTGTATCATGTGATGCCTGCGGTCGCCACTATGGGGCACTCTTGTTCCATGATTCAGCAGTGTTGGAAGACCCTTTTGTTGCTGAGTGGGGGGTTATCACAAGGGAAGTGGACAGAGCCATAAAGTCCAGTCAACCACAGGTGGTCAAGTGCTCACAGTTACCAATAAGGATTATATTGTGACGTTTTTCAGGTTTTCTGTCAGGCAACAATATATTTTTTTTTCATTTCCCCAAATAATATGTCAGTGCATTGTAGACATGAACAAGCAAACAGAGAAACCCACATGGCAAATTTGGTGTGTGTGTGTGTGTGTGTGAAAGGGAGAGATTATCAGCGTTACACAATGGTGGCGTCCTGAGAGAGGAAGGCTCTTCCTCTTTCCCACAGTTCCACGAGGTGTAACACTGTTGTGTGTGACTGTTGGAGTATGATGCCAATCTCCCTCAGTTTATTACATGCTGCTGTCAGTTTCATGTTGCGTTAAATATTATTTTGAACCTTCAGAGGTACAGCTTCATTATCAGGTGCACAGACTGAACAATACATATTTAAAGAAAAGAATATTGCTTGAGATAAAATAAAACTGTAAATCGCACTAAACACATATTACTCACACATAAACCTGAGAAAAGACTGAATAAGTAACATTAGAATTCAGGTGGGGCGGTCAAACAGGTTTACCTGAGAAGAAGAGACATATTTGAATAATAATGTTTTGTTTGTTTGTTGATTCTCTGTGACAACCCCTGAAAAAAGGGACACGCCGAAAGGAAAAGAAGAAGTTTTGTTTGTTTTTCTGGAGGTGGGTGGGGATTTGAACAAAAAAGGAAGGGTGCATTATGTCCACAAGGGAGGGTGTGTTACATCTACTGTCTACTGTTGGTTTTTAACAACTATGGTGCTGGGTGTAGAGCCAATCGTGGTCGTAGCAGAGTGTGGGATAGCATCCTAATTGTGAGGCCTTTCACCTACAGTGGAAAGATGAGGTCTGTAGTTTATGATCAGCAGAGTACGGCTTTTTTTTTTCTTATAAAATTACTGACTGACTGACAGTTTCTGAACTTGTGATCAGCAGAGTACGGCTTTTTTTTTTTCTTATCTCTACAATCTCTATTAGTGTTGAATTGATTAGAAATATCATCTATACCTTGGAGCCAACTATTAAAATGTTAACTAATCAGTCACACTTTTGTCTTCGTGTCCCCAGGGTGAGGTTCAGGAAGCTTGCAACTTTTAATGTGCTCTCACCTTCTGACAGATACATGGGTATTACCTGAAAATTACACATAAATGTAATGAAAATGAGTCCCCCAAGAGTTAAACATGGCCTCCTCAAGATTAGCCACATTCTGTGCAGCTGGATTCCTGGGAATGAGGCAGAATACATGGAGACACTTTCAGGACAGACCTAGGAAACGTTAGACTCATCCTCAAATTCACAGGCAAGGCTCCTTTTTCTCCACCTTGGGGTCTTCATTATATTATGTCTTAGTTTGAACTAATGAATAGACAGTGTAAAACTAAAAGGTCACCTTTTCCACATTTCTCTTAAATCTGTTTTGCAGTACATAAGTATTGTCTTATATGCAGTCTGTGCTGCAGTGCTCACTGCTGGCCAAACTATGTATTGCATAGGTCCCACTTTCAAAATAAAATATCCTGTTTAGTGACACGTGATGTCTTAGTTACTCAGCAATAGGATGTTCCCCACAGGACCAGGAGAATATACAGGAGCCCCAGCCAATGAAAGGATTAGAGTCACAAATAAACAAACATTCATGAGCGTTTGTGTATTGTCCTCAAAACTGCTAAATTAAAAAAATTAAATGTGATAACGGCCTAACTCTATGGTTTTTTCTCAGCCCCTGCAGTCGTATTGTCTTAAATTACTTTAATGTTTATTACGTTATATTGTCTGAAACCGGAAACCTTTCAAACGTGTTGACAGTGGCACCTCATTTTTTTTCCGGAAGTCACTGTTATGTATTTGTTTAGCGGTGATCACATATAAAAGGGGTCAGTGCGATGAAGAGTGCGGTTGTGTCCACAATGACTACAAGTAATGCCATAAAAAAGATACTTATAGTAGGAAGCGGGATTGCAGGTATAGCAGCGGCACACAGACTGATTAAAGATGGATTTCGACATGTTAAAATCATTGAAGCGACAGCGAGAAGCGGCGGTAGAATCAAAACAGGACGATTAGGTGAGTATGGGGGGTCGTCAGGGTCAGTATGTAGTCCAGAAGTTAACCGGCACCGGTTTCGGTTTAAGTGGCACAGCAGCTCTAACGATTGTTTTAATGATGTTCATAAAACTGTGAATTCACACAAAGGTGAAGTTACTCTTCTGACCCGCTCGTCTGTGATGCTTAACAGCCGGGAACAAAAACGAGAACTGCGTTTTGTCGTACTTTGTATATGAAATAGTTTATTAAGCTTTGACACAACAACAATAATGCGTTCTATGTTTAGAGCATCTATCTAAATTGAACAAGAAGGTAAATATGACCATGGTTTTACATCCATTTTTAGGTGATAATATTGTAGAAATGGGAGCAAACTGGATCCATGGGCCGTGTAAGGAGAACCCCGTCTTTTGCCTGTCAGAAAATTACGGACTTCTGGAGCCAGAAGCTCTCCTGCCAGAAAACCAAACCAAGGACTTCAAAGGATACGTGCCAGAGGTTTCAACATTCTTTACCAGTTCAGGTAACACCAATATGTTAGCTTTATCGAAGTACATCTGAGCACTGCTACAATTGCAACAAATCTTTAGTGAAATATTACAAATAATAAGTAGAAGTTGTTTCAGAAAATGTTCAGTGTTGATGATGATGAACATGGTTCTTCTCATTAATGAAGTCAGCCTTAAAAAACAAAACAATGTCCAACTTTGTCTTTCTTCAAGGTAAATACAAGTGCAGTAAAGACTGCTGTGACTTTTGCAGGTCTGCAGCTGAATCCTGACGACATGTATCCTGTTCTCGAGATGTTCCTGCAGTTGCTTAACGAATGCTCAGAGTTTAATGATAAAGGAGAGGAACCGATGCCCAGTATGGGAGAATTCTTACGGTCAAAGGTACTTTATTTATTCACCTTAAAAACTTTTAAAAGTCAACAACACCTTTAATTTTTGTTAAAATTAAGATCTTTAGGTCATGTTAAAAGGTTACAATTTTACAAAACAATACCAAAGATAATCTCAGAAATATCTTAAAGTATTGAAATTTCCTTTTGTCTGACAAAGGTGCAACAACACGCAGCAGAGAAATGGAAAGATGTGGCTCCCAGTACGCGATCACGTCTACTGTGCTTCATCAGCACCATGTTTAAAACTGAGTGCTGCATACATGGGACTCACAGCATGGATGAGGTTGGACTGCAGGCTTGTGGTCTCTACAAAACTCTACCTGGACGTGACTGTACATTTCCAGGGTTGGTACTTGACAGACACATAAGACACACAGTTATGAGAAATATCGGGGCTGTATATGGCCATCAGGTCACATAGATTATAGTTCAGATGTTGTGCTCTGAAGACTTAAAGTCTTAAAACACATACATTACTTTACAACACTGGCCACAAAAAACACATTTATGGTATACTGTTTAACAACATTGTTTGTCTGACACTGAGTCATTGTAATTACCTTTAAATTACTGTTTGTTCTTTCCTATGTCTAAAGGAGTGGCTGAGTGAGTGAGCAAGCAAGCAGTTTGTTTAGCTTGTGTCTGTGTGGAGCTTGGGGCATTTAACCTTTTATCTGTACAGCACTTTGTGCTACTTTCCATGTATGAAAAGTAGTAATAATAACTATATAAGTAATAAGTTAAAGTTATATTTATTATAATAATTGTCTATTGTTATTGGGGTTTTTGTCACACTGAATTAAATCTTTCTAAATAGTTGTTCTTGTTGTGTGCAGTGGCTACGAAGGGCTAATAAAGAACTTGTTGTCAGAGCTCCCCAGTGATGTGGTGACGTACAATCGGCCCGTGCGCTGTATCCACTGGAGCAACTCGGAGAAGAGACCAAGTCCAGTGGTTGTTGAGTGTGAGAATGGGGAGAAAATCCAAGCCGATCATGTTATTGTCACAGTGCCTTTGGGTAATTAGTAACAGAATCTTGTACTCTGCAGAGATAAGTCAAAGAGTTCTAGTTCTAGATGCTCTAATTTAAAAAAAGTGTGGAGTTATGTGTTGAATCGCTTCCAACTCTTGTAAATGAATACGTTTGAAATAATTTTAATCACCTATTTTTTAACTAAACCTAATTTCAAACCTTTTCTTTTCTTAAAATATTTGAAATTGACATTATCTGACTTTTTGAGCCATGGATCCACAAATTTCACAAAAGTATGTTTAAAATATAATGATCTTGTTTCATTTTACTCACAATTTACATACTCGTTGTGAATCTAAAGTAGAGTCTTAGACTTAAATTAAATATATGTATCGAAATTGCCTTATTATTAGACTTAAAACTTTTTGACTTTTTTAAACTTTTAAACTTGTTATGAATAATAAAAAATAACAACACAGTAAAACCTTCAACACCATGTATCTCCTGCCAGGATACCTGAAGCAGCACCAGTCCACTCTGTTCCATCCTCCTCTGCCTTCACACAAGAGTCAGTCCATCCAGAGATTTGGCTTCGGAACCAACAATAAAATCTTTGTGGAGTTTGATTCACCATGGTGGGATGCGGACTGTGATGTCATCTACCTTGTGTGGGAGGATGAGGTAAAGGGCTCTGTGGGTGAATAAAGGAGTTTATTGTGCTTGGGAAATTATCCAGGTACTTTTATAGAATTTAATTTTAAAAGGAACAAAGTATCCAGTTCATGTTAGCCTCTTAGCCTAACAATTTTGTCCTGCTCATTAAAGTTCCCTCTCAGTCAATCAACAGTTGGTAATTTTCCCCCTATCACGACTCAGGAAGCCTTGTTGGACCAGGTGCCGGACTTGAAGAGCTCCTGGATCAAGAAGTTGATGGGCTTCACTACGCTGAAGCCTGTTGAACGGTCATTATCTATTCATTTCATGTAATGCTCACTGTGTTGTTCATAACCACGGGTGCTTATTTGAACACAGTGCCTTCTTGTGGTCAAACCTTCAGATATGGTTACACTCTCTGCGGGTGGATCGCTGGACATGAGTCTGAGTATATGGAGACACTGTCTGAACAGGAGGTGACACAAGCTGTCACACAGCTTCTTAGAAGGTTCACAGGTGAGTGTGGCATACTTAAAAGTTTTTAAGTGAGAGAAATCCATTAAGGTTTTTATATTAAAAAAATGTGTGCGTTTAGGAAACCCGATTATCACCCCAAGGAGAATTCTCCGCTCTCAATGGTTCCATGACCCCTGGACTTGTGGTTCTTACTCTTTCCGTAGGGCTGCTCAAAGCAGGATTTAGAAAATTTACAGGAACCACTTCCTGTAAAAGGGTCACAGTCACAGGTACATTAGTTTCCATGGTTGCATGCAGTTTTTGCAAACAGGATCTTAACTAACAAATATACATTTTGTGTGTCTCAGCCTCTGCAGGTGCTTTTTGCTGGAGAAGCTACTCATTCCTGCTACTTCTCCACCGTCCATGGAGCTCTCCTCAGTGGGTGGAGGGAAGCAGATCGTCTCATCTCTCACTACAGCATTGTTAGTCAACCACACCTGGGCAGTTCAAAACTCTAATAAAAAGAAAGAAAGAAAGAAAAAGAAAATGACTTAAAAATCACACTTAAAAGGATTTTTTAAAACACAGTATTTTTAACACTGAAATTATTATTAAAGTTCCAATCTAAAAATTGATGTGTTGCCTTTCATATATTTTCCTGCAATTTGTAATTATAATGTGTAAAGTATTATTGTCTTGTAAAGAGTAAATGATTTACTGTAAATGTGGTGGACTGGATTCCTGAGTTCTGAAGACAACCTGGATAACTAACAATCTTCACAAAATAATTTAAAATGGCATTGAATGTGCCAAAGTCAAGATTGAGAAATTATTAGAGATTCAAATGGATTAATATGAAATAAAACAAAATGAAAGTTGAAAAACAAGCCCCACAAATATGTTGAATAGATGGCCTAAATCATTGAGCAATTTGTTAAATTTTCTTACTATTATGAGTTATTATAAGCATCTTTGCAATAAAAACAGATATATTTCTGAAGCTGTAAAATAAGCAGCCCATACTCTGACTATGTAGTTCCTTTTTTGTCCTGTTGGGGGCTCTCGCAGGAAGTCGTGGAGAGGAACTCAATATTATGTCTTTAGATTCTAGTCGGTACGTAAACAGAGTTGCACCGCCATTCTGTCGCCGTACAAGATGTACATGGTTTGAATTTTTCAGTGCTGGTAAATGAAATGTAATATTTGTCATAGTTTGTTACCATGAAACTACATCAGATTCTTCGCAATGTGGAAAAGTTCAGGACGGTCTTTGACTTCGGAGGACGGGATGTTGCTCACTGGTTTCCCGGACACATGGCTAAAGGTGAAAAGCTAGCTAAAGTTGTGTGTTTGGCAGGATGAACTTTTACGTTTATGTCGCCTCCTAAACATTTTCCAACTACTATTTATAGGAATTAAACAGATGAGGTCCAACCTAAGGAACGTTGACTGCATCATAGAAATCCACGATGCCAGAATATCCTTTATTATTCTTAAAACCTAACAACACAATATTTCATTGTACAAATAACAGGTGTTTAGATGTAGTTCTTTGTCTTTGTGCTGCTTCTTGTTATAGCAGCTCATCTCCCATCCAAATTCAGTCTTGACACAATGTCCTTGTGCATCCAGCTACACTTCTAGTAAAATTATTACTTTCACCTCTGCCTGTTTACTCACTGGTTTGTTCTTAACAATACGCAAATCCCATTCTCTGGAAGAAACCCCTTGTTTCAGGAGACTCTGGATGTCCGGCCACATGTGTTAATTCTCAACAAGATGGACCTCGCTGATCTTTCCAGAAAGAAGGTGAGATACTCTCACTGTAGCTGAACAACTGCACAGCATCATTGGCATTCTTCTGGAAATAATTCTGTTTACAATTCAGCGTATCCTCCAGAAGTTACAAAGAGACGGGGTGAAGAATGTTCTCTTCACAGACTGTTTGAAGCAGAGAGATGACAGCATCAACAATGTTAGTGTCTTTTTTTGCATCCCAATAACTAACGTCAAAAACAAACCCTGTTAGGAGGTGCTGCTTTTATTTTCCTTTTTTTTTCTTTTTGGTCTGTAGTTGGTGCCAACAGTGATGGATGTCATTGGCAACACAGAGCGGTTTAACAGAGATGAGGTCTGTTTAATGTTCACAATGTCACAATGCAGAATCGCTGAATTCAACCTTGAGAAACATCACACATTATAAGGCAGCACATAGTTTTACCTGTTGGCTTATTTCAGATTCAGATTTGAACAAGTCTCATTGGTTAGAGTTGATCAGAAAGGTTTTCAGTAAAACCTTAGGTCCATTCTCACTGACTGAAACAGTTTAAGAACATTTTACACTGAAATCTGTCACTGGAAAACTATTGTTGACCAACCTTGAACATAATTTCCTTTTATTGCTGCATAAAATTAAAGTGCAAAGCATATAAGAAATCATTCTCGTATATTCAGATTAAATGAATCAGAGAACTGTTAGTTTGTCATTTTTACTTTTAAAATATTTCAGATTACAAACTATTGCGTCATGGTCATTGGAGTGCCAAATGTTGGGAAGTCGTCTCTGATCAACGCATTAAGAAGAACAAACTTAAAGAAGGGTATGAATATTTAAGGAGCTCATCGTTGTTGGACATTGGTTTAGAAAGATATTTACAGTGATGTATTTATGCTTCAGGTCGTGCATCCAGAGTTGGTGGAGAGCCTGGTATCACTAAAGCAGTGTTGACTAAGATACAGGTGAGTCCTGAATTTTTTTTTCTTCTTTTTATTGTGGCTTGTGCATTCTTATTCAGACACATTGCAACTTTTTCAGGTTTGTGAGCGACCGATAATCTACCTTCTGGACACACCTGGAGTCCTGAATCCAAAGATAGAGAATATAGAAACAGGCCTAAAGCTGGCATTATGTGGTTAGTCGAACACACAAGTTTGAAATACAAACATCGAAAAAAAATTATTTGTTGTTGTTGGGGTTTTTTTTTAATCATCCTTTAAATTTTCCTGATTCCAACTCCAGGAACTATACTGGACCATCTAGTGGGTGAAGACATTATTGCTGACTACTTGTTGTACTCTTTAAACAGGCTGCAGAAGTTCAGGTGTGTTTTTTTTTATCTTTCATTGTGATGAATTCAGGTTTCAGTTGATCAATTTGATTTCATTGTTCCTTGTTTTGTTCTGTCTTGTACAGTTATGTGGAGAAATATGAACTTCAAGGGCCTTGTGATGACATCCAAAAAGTCCTCAAACATATTGCTGTCAAAATAGGAAAGACCAAGAGAGTCAAAGCCATCACTGGCATTGGTAAGAAGTAACAAATGATCTATGTTTTTTCTTTCCTCAGAAACAACAGGAATTAGAACCTAATCTGTCCAAATCTAGATGGTATTGGTTTTACAATAGCATTAACAGGAATTTATAGGAGGTTCTGTTATGACAAGTGTTTGTTCTTCATCTCCACTAGGGAACATTACTGTCACTGTCCCTGACTTCACATCTGCAGCGTACGACTTCATAAGATGTTTCAGGAAAGGAGAGCTTGGACAGGTGATGCTGGACTGACACCAACCTTCAAATCTACACAACACCTAAGGATAATTCCCATCATTTATGAGACCCACACTAAATGAAATCAGACAATGTTTTGTCCTCATCCCATTTTTTCCTACTTCGTTTCGTCTTTTGTAAATAACCTAAAATGAAACTAAGATTATTTAAAACAATTGTGCCAGTAACTTGGTGTAAACTGAATTATTTATTATCATAAAGACAGTGGTAACAAATCTTATTAAGTAGTAGCATAAGTTAAGAGTGCACTTACAGAAATGGAACAGTCTTTTGCTCCTGAGAGTTTATGCAGGTAAGAGCTTTTTTGGATGATGGAGAGGCTGTAAAAACCTCTACAGTTCTGTGGAACAGTGAACACAGCATTTTCAGACTAAAATAATTGGCAACATCAACACGTGTATCATTACAAAGATATAAATTACACAGTAGGTGGAGAGATGCTTGGGACAAGAATTTTGGCTTTACCCCATGGTCCTGTTAGCATTGAATTGCTGCCATGACGAAATGTGTGATGTGGTGAACCATATTTTCTAATCTTTAAAGAAAACATGGGTGAGTCCTGGATATTTATAAAAAACTGCTGGCTTATGTTTTTTTAGTACATGTAATGTAAAAAAAATTGGCAAGAAAATTGGGTTTTTCTTGAGTTTGGCTCCAGGCTCATTTATACTGAAATTGCTATAAAGGTGATCTGGTAATGTACATGTGATTGTTGGTGCAAATGATTTCACGTGTAAAAACATACAGTACAGTGATATTTTTGTTAAATGTCCTTGATCACTGGGGTAGTTTTCACTTCTCCTGCTGGTGTGTCCTGTGCAGGTCCAGTCAGATCCAGGAGAGACTTTTTTTAAATAAATCACTTGAACATTTCTGGTATAAAGTCGAGGAGGAGTCCATATATGGGTAAAAATGTTGACGTGATTACAACAACCAGCTGCGAAAAGGGTTGTATCTGAACGGAGTGTGACATCTGTGCATCAAAGTAATTGGTCCTGTTGTAATAATCCAACTCTTCCTCTGAGCCTCCTGTGTTGCTGCGACGGTAGGCAGAGGCGTACCATTTATCTGCACTCAGAGCCACCGCTGCTCCTGCTGCTGCCGCACTGGCCACCTTCACCGGAGAGGATCGCCCCGCCACTCTGAAGCGAGAACGAGTCCCACCGTAGGCACCCCCGCCCCGGTAACTCCCTGACGTGGTGCTGCGAGACGGCGATCCTCTGGAGGAGCCACGGGACCCTCCACGACCGCCTTTGGCCAGTATGGGTTCACACAGGAGAGCAGAGAGCAGAATGCAGGTCCAGCATGTTGCAACCATCTGGTTCATTCCTGACACTGTCTTAGGAGAAACAAAGATGGTCAATCAGTTTTAAAAATGACATTGGGACAGTGGTTCTCAATTATTTTCTGTCATAATTGACTACGCTAGTGATCTGCCTAAAATCCATAAATGTATATTTACTCACAAACAGATTTTGTTTTTCACAAAATTAGGATCTCAGAATTTGGTCTGCCACTTCCTACTACTGACTCTTTGCTCCTGGGAAAATACTAGTTGAAAGCACCATCAAACGCGCATTTTGGCGGTGGAGAGCCCACATTCAAACACTGAGTTGATGATCTCGTCTAATATGAGGACATTGCTGAAAGCAGAACAAGACAACGTTAGCTGCTACTGGAGCATTAGACGACTTTAATGCAGATGAGGGTGGGCGGAAAATCCACAGTGTTGCCTAACGGGAGCAAATACAAGTTGGCTCGCATGCAACATAGATGTTCCAAACAGAACCTGAGAACCCAGCCAGGAACCAGGACAGTACTAGCATAGAAGGACTAAACGTAGCTGCCCTGACTTGCTCATGTGACGTCCTTTCATTTGTCCTACGAATCTCTGCATTTTGTATTCATAAAACCTAAGCACAAATTGTCTTCATATGAAATCTGTGCGCCATTTCTCAAATGCAACCGATAAAAAACAGTATTCACAGCAAATGTGTAAAAGTAAAAAATTAAGGTTAATAGTTCTGTCATCGTTACTGTAATTTAGTTATTTAATTGAACAGATTAGGTCAACATTTTATATCCATACGTCACTTGTTTTATCTCTAAACTTCTATAATAAAAAATAATTGTTTTAACAATACAATACAACACCGGTAACAGTTATAATAAAAGAAAAAAACCTGGCCTGTTTGTGAATGATAACACAGCGCTACACACCCTCTGTTACCGTCTTGCAGAAATCAAAACCATCGGGTAAATGAAGTCAGGTTATTGTAAATTGTGTCGCAGCAAATTGGCTTTTGACGGACGTGTAAACAACGCAAACGCATTAATTCCATCCGAACGCATCCTTATAAATTAGCTCCTGCGCTGCTTTACTGTCGCCTGAAGAAACGTCACGTTCCCACAGAAACAGGCACACATGTTATCTATTCAACGACCAGACCTTAAACATTACCTTTTATAACCTGAGGTTTTATCCTTGTTCGTGTTTTCACACAGGAGGGGAAAAGAGGACACACTAGGCAGATGAGACGAAGGATGGATGAGGGCTCGTTCATGTGAACGGAATCGAGAACGCGCAGCCGTGGGATTCGGACAAAATAACAACGGTTTATGTATTTATAGCACATTATTATTGTTGTTGTATAACGCTATAAGTATTTATAGCATAATATTATTATTGATGTTTTTCTTGTTATTATTTTTATATAAATCCCTGCTTTTATTTGTTGCGTAGATATATCAATGTAAAATGTTTACATTTCAAATTTGGGTTTTATTTCAGAAAATTGTTAAATGCATTACAGGATTTGTATATTTCTTTTTATCACGCATGAGCGTGGTTAAGATTCGCCAATAAGTCACAAATCAAAACTACAAAGGAGGGAGGTGAACCATGAAATTCAGACACTTGTTTAGTAGAGCCGATAGGTGGCAGCAATGCAACGTTATGGAGTTCGCTCTACAATTAAATGAGACGAAGAAAGGCGGAAACAGCCGCACGATCCACTGAAGGAGTAAGTTCTCTGACACAACAGCAACAACTGCACTGTTTCTGCCATGTCGTTCCTCTGCAGAAGAGCAGCGTTGCTGCTGAGATCCAGCACCACAGCACCGGCTGTTCTGTCCACCGCCCGGCTGTACTGCACCGGTAAGTGTTTTGAACGGAGCATAGCTTCTGCTGCTGCTGCTACAATGTCAAGAAGCACGGGCCGTTGACTGAGTGACGCATGTGCAGGACGAACGTCTTAACATTTTAAACTGGTGTTACATTTTTAAAAGTCCTGTTCATATAAGTCCAGTAATCTTTATTGGTAATTATAGTTATTTTGCATCCTGACTCGATTTCTGTGTGTGTTTCACATGAAATTTTAATTTCATTGCATTTTTAACCAAACACATAGACATTGTACGAAATGACGTTAAGTTGATTCGTGGAATATGTTGTTTATTCTTTTACTGCCGTTATTAATGTTAATTAATTGTTTTTGCAAAAACAACGTTTTCCTTCGCTTCCCAACAGGGGGTGCCATTAACGCAGTTTGAATTGCTTGGTCCATGAGCGGCTTCAGTTTACTGTTATGGTTGATTTCTACTTTGTGATGGTGCTTGTCAATTTTTGATTCAAATTCATATAGGTGGTCGTTATGAGCATATCTTGGTGGAAAAGCGGGGTGAGCAGAACAACGTAGGCTTCATTCAACTGAACCGGCCTAAGGCTCTGAATGCTCTGTGTGATGGGCTGATGAGGGAGGTGGGACAGGCTCTGGACTCTTTTGAAGCAGATAACAACGTTGGAGCCATTGTCATCACAGGCAGTGACAGAGCATTTGCTGGTGAGAAAAAAAACCCCACGTTGTTTTACACAGTATTTAACCTAATTGTTGTGCCCACAGAGAATGTCTGGTAACCACTGTACGTGTATGTTTGTTTTACATTTGATACTTTTTGTGTTTTAGCTGGAGCAGATATTAAAGAGATGCAGAATAGAACCTTCCAAGAGTGTTACGGTGGGAACTTTCTGGCACATTGGAACAGAGTGTCCACAGTCAAGAAGCCTGTCATTGCAGCTGTCAATGGATTTGCTGTGAGGATTCCTTGTTTTTATATATTTTTTTTTAATGAAAGAAAAGAAAACAATTAAACAGGTATAACCTAGAACCTCTGTTTTTTTTTCAGCTGGGTGGAGGCTGTGAGCTAGCCATGATGTGTGACATCATCTACGCTGGAGAGAAAGCTCAGTTTGGACAACCAGAGATCCTGTTGGGGACAATTCCTGGTAAGATTTCTTTGTTTAGCCCCTCTTTATTCATTCGGGTCTATCTTTCACCTTAGATCATCAACGTCTTGCTTCGGAGGGCATATTCATCTAATCTATCTCCGTGCAGGGGCCGGTGGTACCCAGCGCCTGACTCGTGCTGTAGGCAAATCCCTGGCTATGGAAATGGTACTTACAGGAGACAGGGTTAGTGCTCAAGAAGCCAAGCAATCAGGTGATTAATTACCACTTGACATGTACAAAATGAATGATGGGTGTTTCTTCTGTTGGAACTTGAATAAAATGCTACCAAAATGTGTCAAAACAAATATTTGCAAAACAAATAGAGCTAACAGATATTGTGTAATACGCTTATTCCTCAGGACTGGTGAGTAAAATTTTCCCTGTGGATCAGCTGGTGTCCGAAGCTGTGAAGTGTGGAGAAAAAATTGCTTCTAACTCTAAACTGGTTTCTGCTATGGCTAAAGAGGCTGTTAACGCCGGTGAGTCAAGCCTGTTTTAAAGACTAAAGCTAACAAAACCTTATAAAAGGTTTTATTTTTATGTCAATTGTTTCCTTGTGTGACTGCAGCTTTTGAGCTAACCTTGGCTGAGGGCAATCGTTTGGAGAAACGCTTGTTCCACTCTACCTTTGCTACGGTGAGTGGAAGAACTTTTCTGATTTAAAATATTGAAAAAAATAAATGTTACAAGTTTAAATTTGGATTGTGTGTGTGTGTTTGCTTCCCTGCAGGAGGATCGTAAAGAAGGCATGACAGCATTTGTGGAGAAGAGAAAGGCCAATTTTACAGACAGTTAGAGTTAATACCCGGCCCAAATATTTTATGCAGAAAAATGCCTTGAAGATAGTGGAACATGCAAGTTGTTCAGACCAGGAAACAACAATAGGTGATTGCGTACAAAGGAGGGTTATCACAGAGAAACTCTTGAATGCTAACGCTTGGTGTGAAAACCAGCCTGAGAAATGGTGAATGATTGTGTCTTTGTGGGAAATCAGTGTGAGAAGTCTCGAATGCTTGACTTTGCCTTTTATCGTTTTGACTTTCAATTGTGTGTCTACCTTTATAGTATTTTTTTTTCTTTTTACAAATAAAACACTAGAGTGTACAGCATGTAACACATTGATGTGAGCTGGGCTTTACTGTAATATCTTCGGCATCTTTGGGTATCTCGGTTATGTTATGTAAAACTGTAGGTACACGATTACATTACCTCTATATAATGTAAAGTTGGTCACATACACTTGTGTGATAATTCACTTGATTTGGCCGATCTTAATATGAAACAAATCCAGGGTTCTTTGATTTGAAATAGTCAGAAGTAAATAATGGTCAGTTTATACAACGTAGCGCGTGACTTGTTATTAAACAAAATACTCTGGAATAATGCATATTTCATTTTTAAACTTATTGCCAGCATTTATAACTTCTCACCACTAGATGGAGCTTTTGTGTAGTTAAAGCCTTGTTCAAAAGCAGCGTTGGACCTGCAACAAGCGCTGAGGAATGTAGATAAGTTTATTTCTTCTAATACGTGGGGGTTTATATCATGACTTGGAGTGAAGTCGTGTTATAAAATTTGAGTTTGTTTTTTTTACATAGCAGGTATCAAACAACATGGACTTAAATTCAATATTACAGAAATACAAGAACATGTGTGGAAACTATTTTATAGCATTGAGGGACCAAGAAATACGTGTGATTTGTGTGTATCAGTTACCGTCATTAATGTTTTCAGAAGTATTACTCTATAATTGTGACCTAAAAGGAAACCCCAGAACAAATTTGGTTAGTGTGTGTTTTCTTCTGCCGCTCCAATCATCGTAAAGCACCTTTTCTTCTGTCTGATCTTCACTCAGCGGCGCCCCATATCCTCTCAAGGCCATGGCCTAATTGATTTTTATTTTCTTTCAATATTCCCCTGGAGCTTGCTTTCTTGTAGCTCCCTGGTGCAAAACTTTAAAAGGAGGAGAAAAAACAACTTGTCCCCCAGTCTGTGGGGCAGCACAAAAGTCTGCAGAGAGCCTCAGAAAAGCAGCTCCGTTCTGAGGCTACCAAAAGGTCAAAATAATAAATGTAGACTCAATTGAGGCTCTCTTTACAGACAAAAGAGGCAAAACGTTACATTTTGGCAGCGCAGACCCTCATAGCGTGATAAACTCATTTAAAGAAGCTGAGATAAAGGCAGAGCAGCATGGTTCCAGAGGAGAGAGAAAAGGCCTTTCACTTCAGTAGACAGACCTGGCTCCTGCTTTGGCCTTTTCTCTTGCTCCTGCTGAGCAGACTCCCATGATTCCTTTTTGGAAACCACACTGCCTTCTGTACTTTCACCCGCTTTTACCTCCTGGAACTCTTGTACACCAGACCTCTGTAGCAGAGGGCTTCTCTGTAATTTTGTCATTAATAATTAGCAGGAAACAGCAAAGGACCAGTATTATTTTAGTTGTCTTTTATTTACAATTAAAAAGGCGTCATCAACCCCAGGATTATTCGGGGCTAAACTTCCTTGACTTTTGTCTGAATATTCCTTTTTTCCTGCTCCCTTCTCATGATCACAATGTGGATTCCTCAACCTTTTTCCAATATCCAGCTGAGAGCTGCTCAGGTTGGGTGGAGGGGTTTTCATGATTCTACAAATATTTTCATTATCTCACATTCTTGGCACCGGGGACCACAGCACATTCAACCCATGTCTGCTTTGAGTTATACCCACCCAAGGGTGTTAGAAATAACACCGAGCCAAGATTAACCGACTCTGCAGCCCTTTGTACAACAACGCTGTATTTTATCACTTATAAAGATGGGTAACTGGGGGCTTTTTCAGCCAATGCCTCGTAAAGGTCCTGTGTGTAAGAGTTAGTGGTGTGTAACAGTGAGATGCTGATTGTCAAACAAAGGCTCCTCTGACCACCCCTCCCTTTCCCAGGCCTGTTTACTAAAAACCTTTCATACCTCTTCACTGTATCTGCCTGAAGGGTCCTTATATTAGGTAAATACATTGTAGAATGTATTAGACTATTCATACACATTTCTACATGCCCTTTTTATTCAAATAATTCTAATTTCGTTGACTTATAAAGTAATTGATTAAAAAAAAATCTGTATTTATCTGTAAATATGAAGTTGCTTCACTTTGTAAATCAGCATTCCCGCCCCCTTGCGGTTACGTATTAGAACTAATTCTGCTTCCTCGACTTGTTATTCCAAACCGGAAGTGTCTGTGTCTCTGCAAGAGAGTGCGGTGTTCCGGCAGAATGGTGGTCCTGAAAGGAATCCCAGCTATTCTGTCACCTGAGCTGCTTTATGCTCTGGCTAAAATGGGACACGGTGATGAACTGGGTACGATAAGTGATTACTATTATTTAAAGTTTATTTAAAGCAAAAATAGCTCCTTTCACTTCTTGTCACAACACCCGAGTAAAGTCTGACTGACTTCTCCTCTGCTTTTAGTTCTGGCTGACGTTAATTTTCCAACATCATCGGTTTGTGCTTGTGGACCAAAAGAGATTAGAGCTGATGGTATGAACGTACACAAGACAGTGAAGATATTGTTCTTTATTTAGAATTTTTTTATAAGCTATTTAAAATAGCTACACACAGTAGACTATTAAAATAACTACCCAGTAGGCGATTTGTTTGTTATTGTTATTTTTTCTTACTAATTATCCCTTTCCTGGTTCTATGTCTAAGCCAGTATTCTGCTAACCAGTGCTAATCTTTTACCCTACTTTTGGCCTACTTCTGGCTTTTACTAGACTACTTCTAGCCAACCTTTTGTTGTACTGGCTAATTTTATTTGTCTTGTTTTTTATATAGCCTTCATGCTAACATGTTGCTATTTGTTGTTTGTATGTTTATATTCTGTGAACTCCCAGGTCTTTTGGTGTATTTTATTGAAGTTATTAAGAGTAAATCTTTTAGTTTTAGAAGTTTCTCCCCAAGGTTTGGTGGTCATTATACTTTGTCTTTTCTTCACGCAGGCTTGGGAATACCGCAACTTTTGGAGGCCATTTTGAAGCTGTTTCCTCTGGACACCTATGTCACCTCTCCGGTATTGGACCTCACTGGCATTTTCTTTGTCAGAGTAACACAAAGTACCTCATTATAAGTTTCATTGCTTCAGTAAAATTAACAATAAAAATGTGTGTTTCTCTTGGTGTAACAGGCTGCTGTCATGGATCGAGTAGATGCTGACAAACTAAGAAATTTACCTGTTCCTGTGTGGGACGTCTACTCTAATCTCTTGTCTAAAAGTGGATCTAATGTATAACTGTTTTTTAATATTGAAAAATATATAGATAGTTGCACAGAAAGTCTCTGACTTTGTTTGTTTAATTTTTGATTGTTTCTAGGCTGATTTGGAGTTGGTGGAAAGGTTTGAATTCTATGACCGAGCCAAGGCGGCCTTCGCTGTTGTAGCAACAGGGTATGTATTTGATTTATTTTTACTCTTGTTACAAAAACAATGTAAAATGTTTAAATTATTAAGAAAAAGATTTATAGTCTACTGGATGTCAGTGAATTGTTCACCAGCAGGGGCGCTGCCCTTCATTTGTAATTTCTATTTTAGCTTTAGTTCTGTGGGTTTATTATATGAAAAGGCTTATTTTAGGACTGAAAGAACCAATAGATTTTTATTGTTGTATTATTGTTCACACCTCTCTGTAAACATAGATATAGGTAGTGAAGTCACCTGCCAATAAAACCATGCTGAATTTTATATAAAGTAATTAAAACGTTTTAGCTGTGATTTTTTCTTACTGATGATCAAACTGACATTTTTTTCTGCCATTTAAACAAAAATTGATTATTTTTATATTTCTTTAAGCAAACATAACATTAATTATGCTCCTCACACAGGGAAAAAGCACTTTATG
>NC_024318.1:9416763-9421655 GCF_000523025.1 Cynoglossus semilaevis | reverse complement strand
CTGCTGAGCTGCTGCAGTGAACCAGTGACTACTTGAGGCATAGCTGCAAAATCAGAAGGGACCAACAATAATGAAATAGTTCATATTAGGTAGATTCTAATTTCTCAAAATTAGTGCAGTAATTTAATGTAATAATTGAATGCATTTAAATAAATGAAAAACAAAAACAGTTTCAAATGTAAATTTTAAAGCCTTTTTTTTATCACCTTTTCACCAAGATATGTACAGAGTAAAAGGCACAGAAGATGATCCTTGTGAGGTAAACATTAGAATCTCCTGGTGTTGATCAGTGATGGTAGAGATGATCCAGATCTTCTTCTGGTTCACTGTACATTCTCTGAGAAAGCAAATCAACGGGAGCGTCGTCATTAACAACATCCTGGTAGAAAATGAACTGCGGTGGGTCTTTGTGGTACAATTCATCCCTATCCTCCTCTGGTTGAAGGTACATTTTGACTTTCTGTTCACCTGCAACTTCACGTTGCAGCAGCGCCATCTGCAGAGTTAAGAACTGCTCATCACGATGATAGACGTCATCCTCGTCCTCCTCTGGCACAGAGTAGGGCCCAGGGACTGGCTCAGCAGCTTTGTGACCAGCGGAGAGTGGGGCCAGGTACACAGCCAGCTCCTCTCTTGTTTGCTGGTAAACTTCTTCCCAATGATTTTCAGGTTCTTCTGGGTCCCCCTCACTGAAATCACGGTGGTAAATGTCATCTTTGTCTTCTTCTGGCTGTGTTTTGAACGTGTCTGGTGCAGCTTCTTCGTGGACCTCAACAGCAGGTACAACATTTAGGCTCTGGCTTTGGGCTTTAAGGAGATCAGCCACTGAAGGATGGTGTACCTCATCTAGGTCTTCCTCAGCCTCCTGGGCTTGGTTGCCTTTGTGGCCACTCCAAATCTTCATTCTAGGGTCAATGATGTATTCGGTCTTGTCCATGTCCTCTGGAGGTTCCACCTCCACACCCCAGTCTTTGTCATCCATTGACCTAAGACAAATGTCAGGCCGTTTAGTCAGCAATTTAAAAAAAGGGCAGATATCTATAAGGCAGTACAACTCACATTAGAGTTTCCTGGAATGCTGTATCTACAAGTTTATTCTGACAAATAAAAAAAAAACAGTAAAAATGTTAAACCACTGCTACTTAAATAGTGTGACACAATGATGCTGTTGTATTTTAGACGGCCAGTCGGTACATACCAAAGGCTTAGCTGTGATACCAACTATCAGAGGAATGAAGACCAATAATGAAATCCTGCAAATGAAAATATAGAACCTCACAATTTAAAACATTCAAAAAAGTTAATAAACTTGATATATGAAAAAAAATAATTAAGAATAAAAACTACAATTCATCCTCTAAAAGAAAATGTAA
Organism: Cynoglossus semilaevis; assembly: GCF_000523025.1. Classification (NCBI taxonomy): domain Eukaryota; kingdom Metazoa; phylum Chordata; class Actinopteri; order Pleuronectiformes; family Cynoglossidae; genus Cynoglossus; species Cynoglossus semilaevis. The sequence continues at coordinate 9,420,282 of NC_024318.1, read as the reverse complement.
AATAATGTATTACTTCTTACCTGAACATGTTGTTACGCCTCAGTGTTTCCAATCCTAACACAGTGAAAATGTGCTGTGGTTCACCTGAAGCAAGGGTCCAAAGTTCTATCAACAGTCATATTTTCCTGACCTTTGTATCTTCATTGTACAGCAGCAGAGTCAGTAATTAATCTGCTATCAGGTCTGTGTTATGGTTATAAAAGATTCAAATGCGAGCCTGTTCCAACAACTCAGCTGTAGCAGTGAAATTATGTCAAGAGTCTAGAGTCGTTTTAAAACTCTAACCCTTGTATGCATGCTTGAGTGAAAAAAATTGCAAAATATTGTTCTAATTGTAAAGCCGAAGAGGTAGACTGGTTTCAAAAATACCTAAATCTGAATATTTTGTAAGGGTAATTCAATTAGTAACTTCCTGGAAAGTTGTTTGATTGAATAACTAGTTTATTCAATATTCCACATTTTGTAGTTACTTTTTGAAATATATTAGTGCAGCTTCACATTTATGACTGTTTCATTCAGTTTTTTGTCTACACTCTACAGTTTGATATTTGGTTAAAAGTGTATAAACCTGTTATCCCAGATCTTATCCACATAGAAAGTGAAATCCTTCTATTTCTAGATGGTATTCAAAAACCTCTTTCCCACTTATTGTCCTAGCACCCTGCCAAATGAAGCAATATGCTCTGTTCTAAATATGCTATGCTTTTGTTATTTATATATATGTATAAGTTTGAAGTCAGCAGTCCGTTTGGAACAGAGTGTAAGATGAATGTGGGAGTTGTTTAAATGTGGTGCGCAGAAATAATTCGACCACAGGGCAAAGATACATATTTCACTATATCCTTCACTTTTGCTATAATCTTGTCAGACACAGATGAGAGTCTCTCCTGTGTTCAGCTTTAACCACTTAAAACAACTCATTACATTCACATGTATACACTGACTGTGGGAGGACAGATTGGACACAGATGATCAGCCTGTGATCTTAGTGCCAGGCACCACTTTTAGTAAAGCGGCAATTCAGCACGTCAGCTCTAATCTACTTCAGTGCCCAGATCCTATCACTCTGCAAAACGGACTGCTTCACATTTATAATTTGTTCTCTCAAATCTTTTTTTTTTTGTCTTTCTGATATGCTGCCAAAAATGAGTTTTTAAATCTATTATGAGGAGATAAAGGAAGTGGACTAATGTATGGTACGTATACACTCCAGCTCTGTGAAATATGAGTTCTCTTCATCTCTTGTCATCATGTCTCCTCCATCACAGACCATCAGAGACCACTGCCTTGCCTTTTGGGTTTGTGGGAACTTCTACACAACACCTCAGCTACACAGTAGGCAGCAGAGCTGGACACCAACACACATACTACAGTAGAGAAGGAGAAGACAGACGCACCACACACGCTTCCTGCCCTGTACCAGTGATGGCTCCGCTGTGTCTGCTGGTTATCTGCCCCCTGTATCAGAGCCATATGTACCATTTTGAAGTCGAACCTCTCCCCTGGTCACTGGTTTGTCTACTGTCTCTGACCTGAAGACACATTTAAGGTTAGTAAAAAAAACTCACAAGCAAACCAACAGCAACTCTTTGGAACACATGGTGCTGCAGTATTCTGACTTGTTAAAACTATTTTCATGTTTATGGAGGTACAACAGTGCCCACTGTATCCCAACATCCTGTCCCAGATACTGTACGTAATTGGAATGGAAATGGAATTTAACATGTTTATTTATTGCTCTTCTATATTTGGACTGAGCTGTGTCATCTCCTGTAGCATAGTACTGAGCATTTGTGCAGATATATAAATAGATATTCTAAATAGTTTACTCCAAAAATGCTGCTGCCAGGTAAATTACGTATATTGAGGGATTAGCTGGTAGGGCTAATAATCCTGGAGAGGAGATTCTGTAGTTCTGAGCCTCAGATCACATGACTCCATGGACACTATTGGTCTCAATAACATCTATGAGGCTGTAGCTTATACTTATAGCTTATACTACATAAAGTGGTTCTGAACGTTGTGGGTTAGATTAAAATGTGTTGTTGTACTTTTACTTTTTGCAGGAATAATGTAGGATTTTGTATGTATTACATATATAAGGATGGACAAAATAGAAGAGAGGTGAAATAGTGTTTTTTAGGATTCTTCTGCAGTAAAAATTAAATAATGTGAAATACCATAATCTAACCTTTAAGTAGAGACAATTTAGGTGATGCTAATGAATTTAAACACAATCTTTTAGTGCTGTGAAAATCTGCTACATCATCTCATTATCATGATACATGAGGCTTGTACCAGTTTGAGTTTGGAAAAACTTCTGCTCAGTGGTGTATCTGTTTATACAGTCTAACTGTGTCAGGCCTGGAGACAGAACACGTTTCACAGACAAACATTTCACTCAAATAGACCCTTTGAATCAATATGAAAATATTTGAGGTAATTAAAGTGATTTTTATGTGGTGTAAGTTACAGATTGTGCTGCAGCGCCTTGAAAAGTTTCTGGTAGATTGGTTTGATCTAAGCATGAAGTGCAACTATTTTTTTTCTTTCTCTCAGCGTGCATGTATGAAGGTGAATGAAACAGAGTTGCACAAAAGTTGAAGCCAGGAACACATTGGCTGCCTGTAAATATTGAAATGCAGCGCTAGGTCATAATTTATGACTGCAATTTCAGATCAGTAAATATCCAAATGTTTCAGCCTGCATAGATTTATTGGCCAAACCACCACGGTGAATTTTTGACAAAATTCCCATTTTTAAAATGAACTCTGTTGGCTTAATTTGTGCTTAATAATTCTGTGACATACTTGTGGTATGTGGCGTATAGACGATGTGAGTGCTTTACAGGATAAATGCATGTGTTGTTAGCAGTATACACTTCCTACATGCACAGTGTGGAGTCAGATGCAGACGATTACTACGTTGTTGCATGTGATGACAGATCTGTTGTCCTGGCCTTGTGCCAAAACCAGTAACTGCTGTTGGAATGGAATGCGGCCGTCGTGTTCTTGCTTGACTTTGAATGGCACCTTGATCAAAATTAAAAAATTAAGGAACAAATAATCAACAGGCGACAATCAGTTGGAGACATCAGACTCCAAGGTTTTTTGTCAGTTGGAGACATCAGACTCCAAGGTTGTTTTTTTTTTTTAGACAGCTCAGTCTATCACTGCCTGACGTTTGATAGTGAGTATGATGTATTTACAGGGGGAAAGAGATGTGCTGCTCATTCATACCAAAAACAATCATCAGAAAACACAAAACCTTATCATCATGGTGATTAGGATCAGTAAATCCTCATTAGCTTGTCCCAGAGCACAGGGCTGTATTTGAGGCTAACAAGCCCCCCTGTCTTTACACACCCTCTTCCTCCATGCGCTCACAACATTTAAGAAAAGCTGTGGTTTTTCTAAATAACTAAAATTAACGCAATGATCTGCAATTAACTTAATTGAGGCTTCACCGACAGCCATTACACACATATTAGACATCTCATGGTGGAGCTAAACCACACTA
>NC_024318.1:9404318-9416740 GCF_000523025.1 Cynoglossus semilaevis | reverse complement strand
GCAAACATAAAATGTTGTGATGATGGCACGGTTAACGGGGAGCTGGCGCACTAAGTAGGAGGCCGCAGAGAGAATTAGTGAAGTCGTCTGCGCCACGGTTAAACATTCTGAATATCCCAATGCTGATGCTTTAATCAAATGCCCCTCCTGCAGTAGCAGGTGGGGGTTTGGGGAGTAGAGGTGGGGGTTAACTGAGGAGAAGGGTGAGCCAGTCAGTCTGGGGCCTGGAGCCTCCTGACTGTGTGGCTCCACAGGTAATATCTGAGACAGTTTGCTGTAATAATAACATCGATGACAGCCGAGGCAGATTAGAGGAGGAGACAGGGAGAAAGTGCAACTTTCTCCTGTTTGTTATGTTACTGATGACACAAGACTTAATACAAGAGAGCTCTTTGTCTGCTGCAGAGGGATAATGTTAATGCTTTTGTAAAGAAAGACGTTGAAAAGATGGTCCCTGTACTGTCAAAGTCATCATTTCCTGAGTGCTTTATCAAGTTTTTATTCAAAACAATGGGGCTTGCTAAGAAGCAAGTGTTTGAATTCTGGTCTTGGATGATGTTAAAGTTTCATTGTGATACTTTACAACATAGACCTTTGACAACAAGTATGAGTTTCATCAAACATTTACATCAGTGGCAGGTGGGCTCCTGGGGGAATAACATTGCCAGGCAGTCCATGGGTCAGGGTTCACGCCCCAGACTGAATATAGACTTTAATTTATCCTTACTTCTGCTTTGAGTTATATTAAGTAACATAAGTAATAACATAAGGTAATATCTAGGCTAAGTTTGGGCTAGTATTTAGCTATTTTTTGTGTCACCTTGTAGCTTATTTTTTTGTTAGCTCCTTTTGTTATTTGTAGTTAATTCTGTAGTGACTTTTAGAAACCTGTAGAATTTCTAAAGGTAAATATAGTTTTCTCTATAGTAAATTGGAAATGAATGAAATTTGATCTTTGTATCAAATATCTATCAAATAATAATTTGAAGGGAGGGGGATTTAATCTGATGTGACCCCCAGCCACTTAATGCTCAGAATACAGTTTCTTACTTTGTAAGTAATAGAGTACATTCTTTTACTTATAAACATGCACACACCTGCACTTTGACATATACACACACACCAGTGATAGCTCAATCACACCCTTCACAGCCTCAGTAAACATGTGGGAGCTTTTAGAGTAAGTTTAATGGCTATTTACTATGTTTTGTTCACTTCTCATTAAGTGTGTTTTCCACTCATAGAGAAGTAATGTTTTGGAAAATTCTGTGAAATGAAACACACACACACATCACGCCACCATTTGGCACATGTGGTTCTTTAATTAGCAATCTGGTGTCTATAAGGACAGAGTAGGAAACTGCAGAAACAGAACGACAGACGTGCGTTCAGAACAGTTGTCAAACCATATTTAACCAAAATTTCATTTAACTGGTGTTAGATTTTCTTCCAAAATTGTAGCTGGTTAACCACCAATTTCTTTAGTTATTCTTTCAAAGAAAAATATTTAAACAGCACTTTTACTAACTTATAAAACTGGATAAATATTTAGCTTACTTGCTTTGCAAAAAAATATTAGCATATTATCTTTTATTTTCCAACTTACAGTTTGTTTACTACTATGTTTACTATATTTTCTACAGTAAAAAAAGAATTAAAAAAAATTAGACACAGCTAGACCAAAAGAAACAAAGCATTTCATGCAGAAGGTTGTGGGTTCAGATCAGTATAAGTTGCACAGCCAAAAAAACACATAATGAAATGCATTTACTGGACACAAAGGTTGAAGTTTTCCACAATCGACAGTATTACTATCAATTATTTGAAAACTATATCTGCAATTAGTGAGTGTACACAACCACATTATTCATTAAATAAGTAAATAAAATGAATGCACTGACTAGAGTGATCTTCGCCTGACTCTAAAACCTGAAACATCTTCCCTGGCTCTGATTTTTTTTTATTATTATTAATTCAACAGTGGAATAAAAATGTAATATCATTTTGCAGTTTATGTATTCATGTGATGACCTGATAAAATTCTGTTGTGTCACAGCGACCGGACCGAACTGTTGCTTTATAGAATGATCTGCCTTTTCAGCTTTCTCTAACATCTGAGACGAGGGATGATTGATGCCAGAGGAGAAAAAAGGCCTTGAGGGTGGAGTACTTCAAACAAGACACAGAGAAGAACAATCTCAGACCCCTAACCTCCCGGGCCTCCTCCCACCCGCTCCCTCCTGCGGGTCTGTACCACTGAAAGGCTCCTCACTGGAGTCCACTTCTGCCCTGGCTGCCAGCTGGAGTGGCCCTAACCTCCGACCTTTGACCCCCAGCCAGCAGCATCACAGAACTCAGTCCCGGATGGAGAAGAGCTTGATGGTCTCTGCGGGGGGCACACATCCTGTGAGACACTGTGGTGAGCACAACACAGAGGAGAGAGTACAGGTGTTAAGAGCTGGGACAAGTGTTACACATGTTCTTCACACTGTCTTCACTGCAGCGCCTTCCTATTATACTCACAACAAATTTGCACAGGATCATAAAAAGCCTTTCACTTTGAGCGTGTGTGTGTGTGCGTGTCTGTCTGTCTGTCTGAGTTTGCGTGTCACGCTCCCATCTGTCCTGATGCTCCCGGGTTAAAGAGAGAATCCTGCTGTTCCATGATGGAAAACTTTGTGCTACAGAGAGATCCAGTTACAGGAGAACAGAGCTTTTATCCTTATTAAAGAAACATGTGGCCGCTCTCTGCTGCTGGGATGAATAGGGAAGAGACTGTTTTTCCTCCTTCCTCCTAAACTTTCATTTCTTTTTGATCATCATTGAAAATGAGGGGGAAACTTTTTTTTTTTTTTTTTACAGTTTTCATTAAAATTGAATTTAAGATTTTATTTAGATAACTTTAAAATTAGTTCGTTTTTAAAAAATTTAATTGCAGCTTATTTTTCTTAAATTTCCATCCATTTCCTTCTGTATTGGGTTTTAAGATTTATAATACTTTCCATAAATGTACAGTAGTAGTAGTAGTAGAATTCTTAGATTTAAGACAGATTAGACATTTGTTCATAGAACGCAGGATCTGCCAGCGATCTCTGTTTATTCAAAATGTTTTCTTTTTTCTTCTCAGATTTCCACCCTATTTCCTTGAATTCTAAATCACTTTGAATCCCACACCTTTTCTACAGAATTAAGGTAAGAGTGCTGCTTTCTTTTGATTATGACTTTTTAATAGAATTCCAAAAATTATTGAACATTAAAATAAAAATAATACATTTTTAGTATAATATACATTAGAATGAGGAGCTGGATTCTAAATTAATCTGAAAGATTAGAATTTTTCCCAGAAGTTATTGTAGTGCAAATATAGTGGCAGAAGGAAAGAATGGAGCTCTGGTCTTGTAAACTAACTCTGGATGGGACATTTATTTCTTGATATTGTTTTTTTTTAGTGCATAACATATGCATTTTCATTAAACCCAGTCTGTCATAATGGCCTACTGTACTAAGATCTGAAGGATCTGGTCATGTATAAAACATAAATTTAGTGGGACAGCTACAAACCTCCGTTAATTCCACATTCCCTGTCACATGAACCATCCTCAGCCCAGTCACAGGATGTGAATCACTGCCAGTGAATCAACTCCAGCAGCAGACCTTCATTGGGGGCAGATGACTGTCACAAAGATGATTATCTTTGTACTCTGTAGGCACCGTGTGGCCACTGTGCTCCCTGACCTCGCTTCCCAGAGGCTGCTTTGTTCCCGCACTGTGCCTGGTAGAACAACTGGCTCCGACATTTCAAAGCTTAATGACATACCTGCGGAGGAAAGGGAGGCAGAGCCTGATAAAGAAGGCTATCAGTGACGCGTGATTAGTAGCTTTAGCATAAACAATAAACTCTGTTACAGTAAACTGTGCTGGAACTACAGTATATACAGTAACCCAGCGTTGTCCAAACATGGGGCCAGATTCAATATTTAAAAAGTTTCCACTGTGGTTCTTTAAACAATATCTGTCAACTGACAATTGTGCTGTATCTTAACACTTTTTTTTTAGTGAAAATGTTTATTTAGAACTACTACTAGTTTATGCATCACATTTCTTTTTCACTAAACTCTGGAGAGCAGAGTGGTTATCAGACCAGACGTAGGACAAGTTGGACTTCAAAATAAATGGAGTCTTCAGTGTCGGCCAAAATCAACTAAAAACAAGGATGTTGATTTTGTTATCACATCCTCTGAATATCATCAAACACGTTTTTTAAACAAACATTACAGTTACGTTCATCTTATCTTGTGATAATGTTAGTACTGTAATATAGGAGGCAGCAGTTTAGAGTCAAGAGTTTAGATAAAAAAGTGAAAACAGAAGTGTTGGTTCCATTAGAGCAGAATTGCATTTAAGGAATGTTTGAAACAAGGATCAGTCCAAATATGAGACAACCTGAAAAGGGGAATATTTGTTAATATTGCTTAATAATATGCGTAATATTTTTGTGCACATTTCATCCATACTTTTGATTTTATGTGAAGTTCCTGGAGTGGTTGTTGAGCTTTGATTGGAAGTTGAGTGGTGCAAGACAAAATGTCTGTGAGTCATATTTCATGTCTTTCTCTGATGAAGTGTAATGATGTGGAGGGAGTCAGGGGTCATTGACTGGAACAAGGTGGTGACAGGTGAACAGAGCAGCGGTAATAGTCACAGACATAATGTCTGTGCTGGCTGACAGATGGACAACAGGAACTATTTTTCTCTCAGTACTGACATTCATGTGAACCAACAGTTCGTTTTGTAGCAGAACATAAACTTTAGTCTTTAGTATTTCTCAAATACGTTAGAAAAGCCAAGAATTTTTCATCGTCTAAACCTATTATCTTTGTTTACATACCCTTGATATGGGCCAGTTACATACAAATTGTTAGGGTTTTTTGTTGTAGTTCTTTGGAAACAAAATATTCCAAAAACTCTAGGAAGAATACAAGCTAGAGATACATCTAAGAATGCATTAATGTCTACCCTGACCCTAGTGCATGGTTTTGGGTCTGCGGGGTTTAAGATCTGGAAAAACAAAGTTAATTTCTGCTGTAAAATACCCCTCAGAGCTACTTCAGTCTGATAAGGGCTGGTACGAGTGCAGCAGATTGACTTTGATTCTGTCTTTGTTACTTATCCAGTTTCTGTCAGTTATCACTTGCTCTGCAAAATACAATAGGAAATAACTTTAGTCATAATTTTCCTGTCAGTTGTACTTTGCTCGAGTAGAAGCCAGTTCACAAGTCACAGCAAATTGAACTAACACAATAATGGCGCTGCGTCTGTCTCCTGAATGAGCCAACGTAGTTACTGTTACGCTATGGTTTTACAGCAGCCTATGAACTGATCCCTGAGGAAAGACGCCTGCCAAATTGGGATTTTACTAATGTCCCATAATAACTCCCAGATGGTGCAACGGCAGGAAATGCTTCAAAAACCTCAGAACAAATAGAATACGAAGGATGATGCACTCATGAGCAAGTCTGTTCTCACAATTTATCTGGACTCTCTGGATTCCTGGTTTTCTTAAAGAGAAACCTCCCCCGTGGCTGCAGTCACAGACTGTCTCTGTCTCTCTGCTTGACCTGTGCACTGCCATGGCTGCCCCCCCCACCTCCCCAATTCATCACTTAACCTTTGAAAAGTGGTCAACTGACTTCAGAGAGAAAAAGTGATTCCAGGATTAAAAGGGTGTGAGATCAGCCAACGCCGATTCCATAATTATGACAACAACCGCTGTCGAGTCTGCCCCACAGTGACTGTGGCCTTCAGTCGGTGTTTGTAAAGGCCCTAATAGACATCTGAGCAGGCTTTGGTCTCATGCTTGTGAAAGCACTTTAGCAAAGAGGTAAACAGCCTGGGGCCAGCAATAATAGAGTGGAACTGATTAGAGGAGGAGAGGAAGGAGAGGAGAGAGAAAGAAGAGAGGAAAGTGAGACACCAACTGATAGCATCTCCTTAACCAGACCTGATTATATTAGACAACCAAGACGCCATAATCTGTGAGATGACTGTGTGTTTAAGGGCACATGTGAACAGTTAACAACAACAAAAGAGCAGACTGTGGAAATATATTTGTTTTCAAAGACAGATGTGAACAATACTGAAAAATAAAAAACATAAAACGTCTCTAAGCCTCGGAAGAAATTAACAAACTCTACCAAGAAAAGGATAGAAACATCTTAAATAAACTCGATGTCTTATTTGAAATGATACATATAAACGTGCTTTACCTAAATTAAAAATAGACCAGATTGATGGCAGTAATGCAGCTTCAAGAACACTGGCTGTTGTTAAAAAGAAACATGGAGTGTGGGAAGGACAGGATCAGCTCACAGGAACAGATGGACACTTTTTGTATCGTGGCTAAAACGTTTAGCATTTTTGGTCTATACAATAATACAAGTCATTTGTTTAGATCCCGGTGAGTTTAGTATCAGTTGCAGGACAGTATCACCTCACCCATGTGTGATTAACCTCAGATGTGTCTGTCATTAGATCCATTACCCTTTTTTTGTTGTCTTAAAGGACAAGTGTATTATTTATTCTAATGGACAAAGGTTTGAGTAAGATTGAGGCCTAGTTTAAAATGATTGGGTTTTTTATTTTTATATCCTTTGTTTTACTAATATCATGATTGTTATTGTTCTTATAACTTGTCTCTGTCCAACTTTTTCTCCTTATCTCACATTTCTATTTTCTCACCGCTACCCTAACGTAAACACCTGACCTTTGCGGTTCTCTATATTTTTTAAAGTCTTGTTTAGAAGAAAGTAATGTCAGAGGAAAAGAAGGGTGGTGTGGATATCTGAGTGTCACCCTCATCTCCACAGGACGTGGAAAAACGTTTTGTTTCGTCAGGTTTCAAAGGGCGTAGCAATTACATCAGAGACACAGGATGACAGGACATCCGTGCACAGCAGCACAGAGCGAAAAAAAAATGCTTAGAGGAAAGAGCCACGCCTGCAAAAAGTTAACAGTGAAAAAAAATCATCCTCTCTTCTCTCGTCACCTCTCCTCGACATGGCTATAAGCAGCACTAAAGCAGCACTCCAATAGCTCATCTCCATCTTCTCTGTGTCCAGAGAAGGCGCCCATTGTATGCCCATTCCTCTCTGCCCAAGTCACTTTCCTATTGAGGCTCTGAAAGGGCCTTTGAGGGGCCCTGTTTTGGCTGTGCAGCTCACCTGCAGAGGAGAGACTATGGGGCTATTCTAAAGCCCAGCAGCTGCCAGGGCAGAGAGGCTGGCACCCAGTGGGAGAGAGAATAGTGGCCGCAGAGTCTTTCAATATGAAGCCACTTAGTAACAGAAGGCATGTGCCAAGCCTGCAAAGCCAGAAGGGAAAGTCAGCCTTTAGTTTTTCTGAGTTCATTTAATATCAAAAAGTATTTAGAACTATATTCTCTTATAATTCTTTATTTGTCCGGCCCTGCTGTTTGTGGAGTAATAATTTCCAGACTAGTTTGGATAATTCTCACAGTGTTTACAAACATAAATTCCTCAATCCCTGCAGGGGGTGCTATAAACACAGTTGAAGTTCCCTGATCTGCAAGTTGAGTACAAAGTTATTGTTTTCTCTTAATTCACTTCCTCACTGCAGGCTAGCCTTGGTTTCAGTATGTTTGTCCAGCTAAACATAGCACAGAGCGCTGCGGTTCTCTGGTGCTGCACAATTCAAGAAACTTAGTGCCAAAGCATTAAAGTTATTCTATTTTTTTTGACGAAAAACAAACCTATTTCTTAAGAGATTATTATTTAAAACAACCATGATAATCCTGCTAATCTCTTCCTTTACTGTTGACTTTTACTGGATCATTTCCACTGATAAATATTTCCACACTACCACACAGTGATTTAATTACTTACAAAAATAGCAAAAGATAAGACAGACAGAGAGTAGCACACATAAAATTATTATAATAACAAAATATAAATCACAGTGGGATTTCAATTTTTATTTATTTTTATTTTATTTATTTTCTATTGTTGTATGGATTCTTTTTATGAAGTTCCTTTGGTATTTTTTGGGCAGTATGTTGACCAACAGGTGGTGTGGTGGAGAGAGCAACAAGAGTCAAACTGGTGACCAAAACAAGCTACAATTTGTTTATGAAAAACCACTCAACTCTTTGTCATGTGACAGGTCCGGCTTAGATGTAGGATCTCAGGAGCTGCTGTTGCTGTGAAGAAGCTTTTTCCACACAAAGACTCTTTTCTATCAACGGGCTAGCTCCCACACAGGCGCTAATTTACGATGCCCTCACAGCAATTTCCACAGTCGGAGAAGTTCAATTGTGTTTTCCAGCTCATTAAGCATCTGCACAACAAAGCTTTCATTTTCTCCTCCGTCCACTTCATCCCCCTCTTCTCTCTCTTTCTCTCACTACTCATCATCTTCCCTTTATCCCACTGTCCACTAATCTTTAGGCATCTAGTCCAAAAAGGAAGATAGGCTGGATACATTGGGTCTAGTTATTCTAACAATTTCCCTCCCCCTACATTAAATTCGGTTTCTGTCTATTTTGTGTTTGGTTTTGTTTAAAGCTCTGCTTTAATTCCACAGGCTCCCCTCCTGTAGACTAGGGAGAATTTAATGGTTGTTTATTCAGGGGCCTTCGTTGTGCCCTCCCCTCTCTTTCAGGGTTTCATGAGATGATGTGGAATCTTTTGTGATCTACGAAGACTCAACTCAGCATATTTGTTCAGGTTGTCACTGTGCTGAGATCACAGACACAGACCTATCTACACAGGCTAAAAATATATGAAAGTTACACAAGACCGTTTTTTTTAAATGAATACTTTTAGTAAAAGTATTAAAATAGTATGCTTCAAAGGAATGACTTGGATAACTGAAATATCTCATTGGACGGAAGTATCTGCCTGAGAGGAAGTCAGTGAAAAGAATTAATTCCCACCATCAAATGCTAGCGTGTAGAACGAAGCAGAGCATGTAAATAAAATTAGTTCCAGTACTGGCTGCTCTGTAGTGACATCCTCAAAGTTTCAACGAAATATATGACTCACCTCTCAAACGAGAGGTTTTAGAGGTTTGCGTTAAAGTCATCAATGAAAAGTATATTCATAACCTCACCTACATAACCTTAGATGATAGCAAAAATCAGATTGTATAATGTTTATTGACATTATTCAAACTGGTTAAAGTTGATTCCAAGTTTCTGGCACATCTGTCCAAGATCTATATGTTTATATTTTATGTTTGTATTTCAACAGTATTTGAAGTCAACACAGGGGAGGTGTATGTGTGTGTTTTTGGCAGATTGTGTCAGGTTCCTAATGCTTCCGTTTACCCCCTGTGGAGTTTCCTGCTAATCCTCTCTCATCACTTTAATACTTTCTACTGCTCAGTACAGAGCCTATGATACTTTGACATCCCCTTTCTCTGTTCATCATGGTCATTATCGTTATTGAATGTAGAAAACCATCTCTCTCTCTGTCTCCTGTCAGCACAGCCTCTGAGCTCACTCTTACCCCTGGCTCGCTGCGGCTCCAGAGGGAGTGTCTGGTTCCCGCTGCCCTCCTGGTTCCTCCCACACTGCAACAATATGGCAACATTATCTCTGTGTTCACCTGTTAGCACCTGGCGCTGCAGGTAGGACTTACCGCTGAGTCTCCGACAGCCGCACACACTGCTCATTTCTGTTAGATGCCATGTGGAACGCGACTTCCTGTCACCAAACCCAATATCCTACATACAATGCACACAAAGGCATAATAACCCGCTCACTGTGGACCTCTCAACACTTTCCCCCGGCAGCTGAGCCGTGCCAACATATAAAAGATGAATGAAAACACTTAAGCAATCAACGACCCATCAGGTAATTACAAAGCTTCTCACTATCGTCTACCAATTGAGTTCCCACTACATCATTCTTTATGGGGGGTTTATTGAGGTCTGTGCACATGGAAAAGTGGTCTAACACGAATTTGGTGTTTTAACTATACTTGGCTTTAAACTGAATGTAACCCAAATGTCCAAGCAAACATGATCTGAGTCGGATGAGTATTACAGTTGTTCATTTTTATTAGATATCACTTAGAGCCTCCGAAGCCTAATGTGGCATTGCACCCACAACCACTTTTTTTAAAATGAAAAAAAGAAAAACTAAGACCTGAAGAGATTCTCCGTCTTTAAGTGTTTATGTGTATTTTTCTGCTATTTCATGGCAGGGTTTAAATTTTATTTTTTTTTAAATGTCTTCAGAACCCAAAGCTCAAAAAGGATACAGGGACATTATGTCTGTCTCGTACACAGTTAATTGTAGTCAACCAATTTCAAAACAATTTCCCATTTTCATACATTGGTATACAGACAGTAGATGACCTGGTTTCTGACCATTCACTGATTGGTGCATTATTTTGTGCTTTGTTTGTTGTTTCACAAAACAGCAAACAACGTCTTAATTTCTATAACTGACATCATGTTCCACTGGAGAAGGTCTAAGCTTAATTTTTTTGTACCAACAAGTATTAATGAAAGCAAATATTATTATTTTTATGTGGAGTGAGGAGTTGTTTTAGTGAATCATTTCTGCCCCTAGTGGCTGTATTCACTTTTTGTGAATTATCTATGGAAAACATAATAAGTCTGACTTTTTGTCTTTCCAACTCTGTTTCTTTAGAGAGAATGTAGGCCTTGAGGAGGTCCCTGACACCAGCCAAAATATCCTATAGACCCCTTAATAACTGCTGTCTCCTCAAGCTGCTCTTTGTGAATCCTCCTGAATTCTTTGTCTGTTTTTTTACTCTGTTACAAGGTCAGAAATGTTCTTAGAAAAATGGCCCGTGGTCCACGGCAGGTCACTGACCTTTTTCAATGTTAGGCCAAAACAGGATACACCTCACTCTACCCGGAACAGGTAGGGTAACAGCTCACATATCACAAAGTGCTCATGGTGGTAAAGATGAAACAACTAATTAAGGCTAACGTGTCCTTGCAGTTCCCATTCAGCCTGAATCAGATAAGGAGGAACAATTCTGGTAAGACCTGAGGCCTTTCACACTCTTTGGTATGATTGGCATGACGGCTCAGAAGAAAGGGAGTTGGATCTGTATCTTTGACTTCATTATTTCACTTGATAATTGCACTAATTTAAGTAATTAAAACTGGGGTAAATGGCTTTTGGTGATTTTGTTATTGGTGACATTTAATACTGCCTACTAGGTATTTTAATATGCTTGAGAAAATCCAATGTGATTTAATGTTTGTTTGTGTTTTCAGTTCCAACCAATGTACAAGCTTCTTCCTTCACATGCACAGTGTTGATCTTGTGTTTGTTTCTTACCAGGCTTATATGTAGCATAAAAAACAGCACTTTAAATACCCCACAGTTACGGTAGAGGCAGCTGAAAGGCCTAAACCTTGAATTTATAGATGAGGTAACATTTCACGAGGCATGAAATTTGACTAAAATCCCAATCCCAGATACTTGACTGTGAACTGGAAATAAAATGGTGTTAAGTCTGAACAGGTCTAATTTTTTTAAGTCATAACCAGCCATTAAAATGTCAGGAAATGTTTTATTTCAGACATAAAAGCGGAGTTGAACTTTTGTAATAATATACGCGAGGTTTAGGTTGTGACAGAACACTAATGATATTTACATTATGATACAGTACACCAGTTGGCGTAGGCAAGGGACCGGACTATAAATATGATACCTGTGCGTGTGGGTCGGTCAACACAGTTTATATAAAGAGCGTGTTTCCATGTAAATGTCAGCAGGGAAAGAAAAGCTTGTGACCCGAGATCAATGGATGTCTTGACATATCAATGTTGGCAGGTCCTCTCAGATGCAGGGCAACACTTGTGTTTCACTGCGCAGGCCTCACATCTCTTTTAAAGATGATACACTTTTACCAAAACCCTTCCTGCTGTGTTTCATGAATTTTTTATCCCACATGACTCTGGCCCCTTTTTAACAAAGTTTGCTTAGGAGAGCTGGAAGTCCTGCCAACTCCTATGAGTGAGAATGATTTAGAAAATGAAACATAAAAAGCTTGTTTCGACATATTTTTGAAGAGGAAAAGAAAAAGCTTTTTAGAATCCATAATAACTTCCTTTAACCAAATCCTAACTTGGGCCAGCCGTGGATAGACATGTCTGATGGATGAGTGGATGGATGGACAGTTGGTTGAATGGATAACTTTCAGAGAGGAAAGTGTAATTTTCATAAAACTATTCAAAGGCTAAAACTGAGCGTTATCCTATGCTAGTATCTGATAGTGTTACAGTATCTACTATGGAACAACTCCATTACCACAACGTACATAAAAAGTATACAACCTAGAGCAGGTGTGGGCAAACTTCTTGACTCGTGGGCTTACAGTTGTCCTAAAATTGAAGGAGGAGATAGAGTGTTCGTGTGA
>NC_024318.1:9398626-9403866 GCF_000523025.1 Cynoglossus semilaevis | reverse complement strand
GGGCCGCATCCGGCCCCCGGGCCTTAGTTTGCCCATGCCTAACCTAGCCGATATTGTTGGATCTACCACCTGTTGATAAATATGGCTAACATAATCTTACAGTAACAGGAAACAACCCTATTTTGAAGTTTATTAATTTCAGGGAATAACTCAGTTTACCTTCTGTGTGTGTATGCTGGTCTTACAAAATAACTTGATGCAGCGTCTTTTAAAAATAAGATGTTTGCTTTGTTATCCTAATGTGTGCAAAAGTGCAGCTTATATTGTTGAGCTTTTTTGGCTTGGCAGGAAATATGATTTACTCCTTCGTTATCAAACAAAGGAGGAGAAACCAAACATAATAGACAGCATGACGTGCAGCTTTCAAACAGTAGTAGAGTGAGAGTGATAATAGAGAGTGAGCAAAGGAGAATGTAATGTTGTTGGACACTAAATTACAGTCATTGTGAGCTTGTATAGTTACCCAGCAATCTATCAGTGTCACGGGGAGGGGAGGGAGGAGGGAGCAGACAGGCGCCAGGCGCAGCAGGATCAAAGCAGCCATGTAGCTCGGGGAGAGAAACGGTTAACTTTATTTAACCAATTGTCCTACAGACAGCCAGACAAACCCCAGCAATGGTTGCCATACCAGACTGAAACTGACATATTAGGTTTCACTGACGATGATTCGACTTGATATGCAGAGCTGCAAAGTGAAGCTAATTTAAAAGGGCCTCTTCAAACTCCAGCATTGTTCTACGGGGTTCTACAGTCGCTCCACAGGCGCACAGAGTACAATAGGGCAAAAAACAGAGCCAGCTATAGATCATTTGATTACAGGACACATGATGGAAATTTACAGGGCCATATGTCTGTGTTTTTCACTTTATTTAGCCGTAATGGGATACTCGGAGCATGTGGGCAGACCCTAATGGAAATTATATTATACACATTTCTTTTCTAATTAAGATTTACCTAGATGGATTTTAGTTTTGACTGTTATTTTCTTTGAATCAAAGAAATAATGTATATATATGTGTGTGTGTGTGTGTGTGTGTGTGTGTATTAAGGCATGCCACTCAGGATATTAATCCTTGACTATGTATACAGAAAGTCTGAATATATATACAAAAAGATATACATACAGAATGTCTGAATATATAGTTGTTGTTATTGTTGTTTTGTTTGAAATGGTAGTGTTCGGTCGAGACTGTGCAATTTACGCTAGCATATGCGTCTCGGCAGCTAACGTTAACTTTTGTCAGAAGTTAAAATTTGTAGTTAGTTTTTCGTCCTAAATAATGAACATATAGTTGTCGTGGTAAATTCAGCTCAAACTCCTTTGACAGGAGTTTGAGCTGGGCTGATGCACCTTTTTGAAAATATGAAATTAACTTGCAAATATTGCTTTTCTTTACAGAAACCCATCCTACTGAAGGGCCTCACACGGTCCATGGAGACCTGTTTTCCGTCGCTAAAGATCCAGTGAGTGCCATGAAATGATTGCGCTTAACAAGTGCCACCAATGACTATAAGGTAGTAATAAATTTGACGTCAAGAATATGCAATGTCCACGTGAACCTACAAATGACAACATGACTCTGCTAGTCGAGTAGCAGAGTAATCCTCTGCTATTGTTGACTTTTGGTTGTTACAAACATAGGGCTATATGTTCTATAGTGTGTGTGATATGAAAATCATACTGTAGTCATGAAAAGGGGACTTAGGCCAGTAGAAGTGATTTATTTTCATTCAGATTAAAAAGAAAGTTGTGCAACGTGGATTTCTTCCTCAGGTTATTGGTGGCGCCAGTAGTGTAAAGCAAACCATTCATTTGTGATTGAAGCCATGATTGCATTGAAGCCTTTTAATATTTACCTTCAACAATGTCTCCCCACACAGGTGGCCAACGTGTGGTCCTCTGTACCTACAACAGCCACGGGAGCTGTGCGGTGCATCGAGTCAACTGTGACTGCATCCTTTTATCTTATTACTGTCACCCACGAGACCGGTGGGTGAAAAGAAAATGCATGTGATAGATAGATATATATATATAGAAGGTTCTGAATCTCTTGGGAGTTCCAGCAGCAGTAGTATGTGTAGTAAAGGATACCACATTATACCTATGATATGTGTTTATAAGCAGAACTATAATATAGTTTATAGTGTATAATTATAAGGATGTTATGTGAACAGGTATCTAAAATAAATAGAAAGAAATATATGCACAGTGTAAATAGTTGAGTAGCGAAATAATGAAATAAAATAAACAGCTATATAGGTGGTTCCAGCAGACATATTAGTGTATGAGTGTTTAAATGTATTTTGGATAATTTCCTCTAAAGTGTTTTATATTTTGTTCTTTAATTTTTGCTCTTTGTCCCTTCTTTAATGTCTGCCGTCAGAACACACGGTTTCGATTTCAGCGGCAACATCATCATGTTTTCCACAGACAAGCAGATGGGCTTGCAGTGTTTCATGAAACTGTTCGACCTGAGGGATCCACAGATCGGTAGGTAATCGTCACGTGCAACATAAACAAATGAATACCATAAAAGAAACAAGAATGCAGATAGTACACAATTTCCTGATTACTGCTAAAGAAATAGTAAATCAAAGACAGCATCGTTTGTAGAGCTTGTGATAATGAGGAACTTTTTTGTTGTTGTTGTTGTTCATTTGTCAATGTTCCGGAGAAGTCCTGAAGAAAGCTAAGGAGCACAAAGGCACATTAACGACATCCAGACCTCACCATGTTCATCAGTGCCTCAAAGGACAACACAGCCAAGGTGAGAACTCTTATGTAAATGATTGATGTGATAGCAGTTGTTGAAAAATGTTACAAATCAGTGGTTCTTAACCTTGATGGAGGTACTGAACTTCACCAGTTTCATATGCGCATTCACCAGGCCCTTTGGTGATGGCGAACCGGGGGGCGTGTCCTCATGAATCATATGAGTCTTCTTCAGTTCTAACCGATGGAGGGGAGTACAGCAAATATATACTATATATATAGGTCCCTCCTGCCGTGTGGGCCGTTTGGGGTCATCTGGGGAAGTGTTAACAGTTGTTAGGAGTCTGATGGGTTGTTGTAATCCTCATTGGTTTCTGTATGGTGGTGATAGGTTGTGTCTTAGCCCACCTGTTGAGTGAAAATGTCATGTCTAGTTGCCTAACGGAAGTCTTCAACACAGAAAAGAGTTTGTTTTCCTTTTAACTTTTGGATTTGTTTATATATGTATGGAATTGTGAGGTGACCCTGCAGTGATTTGTGCTTGAGACACCTGCTCCAAAGCAGAACAACAGAAATAAGTGAATGAGAAATTTATTTGAAGATATTTATTGATAGTTTGTTATACGAGTATGTGTAATCTGAAGTAAACATTGACAGTTTGCTGGGGTTATAAGGAGATACATGAAAAATACTACACAGTAATAGGTGTGGTTACTTTGAGTGTGTCCACTTGCCCCATTTATTTACAGTGACATTTTCTTTCAGTCTAGGTGTGTTGGTCAGTCTGTCCATACTGCAGACCTCACGTAATGTGAATCCACTGACTTATGTACTTATACTCAACTAGACTTTAGAATATTTGAAGTACATCTCAGGGGAAATGAGTGGCACAGTTTGAAATGAACAGTCTGTTATGGTTTTGTTAGTTTTTAATGTTGACAGATTGCAGTCCAATAAAGCTGAGTGACTTGTCTTTAAGGCCTTAGATGAGTGAGTGAACAAAAGCACTGAGATGAGTGATGAGTGCTTGAAACACTGAGATGAGTGCTTGAACAAAAGTTTGCTTAGTTCAAAGCTCTAAGTCAGGCACCAGATAGAGTGGAGTAAAAATGAAATTATTATTTAATGTTTGTTTTGGAATCCAAGACGTGGACTGCCAGTTGATGATCACTGCTGTACGTAGTGTGCAAATGACTGAGTGCCATCTTTGCAGTTCTTTGACTCTGCCACAATTTCTCCAATCATGTAAGATGAATTTGTTGCTGTGCAACCTGCAATCTGTGTACGGTGTTTGGCACGAGTCAAAGGTAACTGTGGTCCCATCAACTGTGGCTTTCCACACTGACGGCAAGACGTAAATGAGACCAACACAGCTTTTGATTGTTCCAAAAATAGTTACATCGAAGACAAGTGGACGAAGTAGGTTTTATGAAGACATTTCACCTCTTGATGCTTCTTCAGTTCAGCTTAACATTTTCAAAAAACACCGACTTTGTCCAGTTGCCCTTGATGTAAATATATTTGGATTGTGTTATTCCAGCTCATTGTTTTTATTCATTGTGCCTTGTATGTTATTGTCTTAACAGATGTAATGGAGAAGACTTGTGAACACAGCAGCTTGGACTCTGCCAGGTAGAGTGAAGGAGCAACTTTATTTGAAGCAGCTCACTTGTTGTTTGCTGGACTTGTGAGTATTTTACTGAAACTTTTTGGCAACAGGGTCACTTTATGGCCTTTGCACTTTCATTGTTAGATACTCAGTCACTTTTCAGAGAAAAAAAAACAAACACTTTTTTTTACTTAGTATTTATTTTTCGGCCTTTGCACTTTCATTGACAGACGCTTTTTTGCACTTTTTTGCAAATAATCCAGAATGAGCTTCTATAGGTAAACAAAAAACTTCATTGTGTCTGTATTTGACTTAAGACTGTTTTAAACCTTCCAGAATAAGCAGATCTGAAGAAGCCTCTTCAGGTAAAGAGAAAAAAAACTTTGACTTAGTTTTTCTTTATGTAAAACTTAATTGTGCCTTAATGCTATTGTCACTTTAATTGTGAGCTGTATTTGACTGTTGTAAACCTTCCAGTATAAAGAAAGTTGTTGGAATATTGTGTGCTCTGCATTTATTTCTAAAACTTGAGTAGAAAATCGAAAATTTGAATGGGAGTTATCATTGCCTTGTCAGGGCATGCATTATCAAAGTTAAGGGTATGGTATAGGTAAAGAAAGAAAAAAAAAAACTTTTTTTAAACTTTATTTATTTATTGACTAAGTTTTTTTTAGCTAGTTATGTAAAAACTAAGTAGTACAAAGTAAGCAGTAAGTTAGAAACCAACCAGAATACTTCCTCAATGAACAGAACGGCAACAACTTTTTACTGTTTTAACAGCAAAACACTTCACATTTACAAAACATACATTCAATAACAAAGTCTACAGATACACATTTAAAAACTACATATCAAATTACAACAGTAACTCATTTCTGCCTTGCATTTTAAGGCAGAAATGCCTTAAAATGCAAGATT
>NC_024318.1:9395516-9398526 GCF_000523025.1 Cynoglossus semilaevis | reverse complement strand
AAAAAATCCATAAAAATTAAAAGTCCCGAAAATTACTCTAAATACACTTGGAAGCATGTTTTGGGACATAAACTTGTATTTAAAGGCATTTCTGGGACTTTAACTTACCAAACTCGTCTTACTATCACAAAAAAATGAAAAAAAAAAAAAAAATTTAAAAGTCTCACAGTGAACGTACTGTTATTGCAACATTGGTAAAATAGGAACAATCAACTGTATCAAGTTAATACTTGGTTTCCATTTTAAACTTTATTATGTTTCTATAATAGTTTAGCAAAGCAAACATTAAAGTGTGAAGGCATCATTTAATAGAATCTTTCATTCTCTCGTCCATCTTATGGCACCCACCAAACCTATTCATTAATCAAAGCAACATTTAACTTTTGTTTTTTTTTTTTAAAGAAAAGGAATTCCAACAGTTTCTCAATTTTTTTTAAATCAACAAAAGAAGGAAAAACTGTTACCAACAGCTTTTTGCCATAACAAAATTACAAATAATCAGCAAGCGTGATACATCCAGGAGTTCATTCTAGAACCCTCCGTTTGTGATTGTGGTTTTGTTACTATGAAATAAGGCAGATTTCCTTTCATACAATTGTAGACAATCTGATAAAGAGAGAGAGAGAGAGAGAGAAAGAGAGAAGCGAAAGCTGAGAGGACTGTAAATCCTGTGAAGTTCAAAGCAGTTTTCTGGCATGCACTGAAAATGGCTTTAAAAAGGTGTATGTGTGTGTGTGTGTTAGTGTATGGTGTGGTGGAACTTATTGGTTGAAGACACATCCTTGTTCATGGTTCAACTGCATTGAAGCAGCGGTGGAGATGAGACATTATCAGTGATGGTTTCAGATGACAGACCCATCAGTGGGACGTCCAGCCTAGGACTGAATGACTAACTAAGCCACACTGCTTTACCTGCAGCAGTGTGTGTGTGTGTGTGTGTGTGTGTGTGTGTGTGTGAAGAGACATGGGAGGTGTCAGTGTGTGAGGAGACATGGGAGGTGTCAGTGAGGTGTCGCTCCTCCACTCAGGTCTCTACGTACCCTGGGGAGTTTCCCTGTCAGGTGGTGTCACCATCAAGGTGATGTCATTGTGAGCAATGCAAAGAGCAAAGAGGGTGGATGATGTCACATGTCACCCTGCCTGGAGTGGGGACATGTTGTCATGTGTCACCACTCTCTCACAGTGGGTTAACAATATAAAAAGACTTGAACCTGGGTTCATCTCCACACATCCAAGAGGAAGAATGATGAAACACACAGTGAGGTATGGCTCTTCTTTTCTGCTTGATATGTTCAACTGGTATCGTTTGGTACATACACACATAAAGGTACAGTACACACAGGGATTAGCGGTTTGTTAAAGGGATAGCCAAGGTTTTTTTAGCTGTGTTTGCAGGAGGTGGCATACAGTAGCAGCTACGTTTACATTGATGTAATTATGTACAATTAAAGCAGTGTACATGTACACATTTGATCAGATCATGACAAATGTGAGGAGACAATAGTTAGTACCAAATCAGGGAACAACAGGCACAACAAGAGTTGTTGGTTACTATGGAAACAGAAGAAAAACTTCTTCTATAACTAACATCTCAATGCCTTTTTGAAGGCATGATATTTTTATTTTATTTTGTATATTTTTCTTTGCATTTTTCCATAAAAACAATTGCATGATTTGGATTAGTCTCGAATGAAAGAAAACATACATCTACAAATAACTGCTGTTATTTGTCTTTCTGCTCCAGCAACATAAAGAAAAAACTGGTTTTATTTTTAATATATTTTGGAATAATAATGTATCTCAATCAATCATGTTTAATCGTGATTAATCTACAGCTACCCCGTGAATTAATCACAATGAATACGGTTAAAATATTTAATTATATAACAGCCCTTATTACATTTATATATAATTTTCATACCAAATTCCTCTTCCATTTCGGTCTGAAGGACTCTCGTCCAAACTGATAATAAAAACATTTATGAATAAAAACATTCTGCATATGTGAACATAGTCTGTACTGACTCTGCACCAGCTGCTGCTGAGACCTGGAGGCTCCTGCCAAACAACATGATGGTCATTATTGTGTTTGAGCACACTTCAAAAACCCTACACTATCCCTTTAACAAGGTGTAAAGTGACTGAATCAAGTAGGGAATGTGAGCATCTGTGAAATAAGACCTGGGTCATACTTTCCATGATGGCAGAGGTGTGTGTTTGTGTGATGCCAATTCAGAATGGGAGAATGTGTCTGATCATGGATGTGTTCTCAACTTTTTCATGTTTGTCAGCTGTGGATGTAATGATGACTTGAAACTATTCAGTGACATGTAAATGTGAGAGGTTGAACTGAAAATGATATGACATGTGAGAACAAAGCAAAATGTGAGAGCATTTATTTTATTTTATTATTTAATAATAAATAATATTAATATATTTGTATTATTATTTTATTTTATTTATATTTATTTTGCATCTGCCGAAACACATGGGAGAAAGTATGACCCAGACCTAACTGGTTGTCCTGTACCGATGTCAGAGTCGGCGCACAATAACCCTGACATGGACCGGGTTGACACCGCTGTTGTTGGCCTTTGCACAGTTTGCTGGCTGTCAGATGAGGTTGATTGTCCTTGCCCTCAGCTGGTCAATCCTTCTTCTCAACAGTGTCTGGATGGAAGAAAAACAAAGCCATGGTCTGAATTTATTTTTTCTTTCACTAATGCAACAGTAACATGACGCACAGGACACAGGACAATATCAAAGCTTCTCATGATTATGACTCGTGATGGGCATTTTCATTTAAGGCCGCCTTTTTATTTCTACCCATAAAAATACCAACTGATCTTTTTTTTTGTCAGTGCTGTACAAATGACGGAGAACAGTGTTGTTCTATGTATTTTTATACATTTTTGAAAACTTATTTCTCAAGACTTTTTCAGGAACTTATTGGTATAGTATGTCACTGTGATGCAAAGTTGGTATACCAAAAAAAGTATATTTTTTCTGA
>NC_024318.1:9363274-9395416 GCF_000523025.1 Cynoglossus semilaevis | reverse complement strand
TTGGCATACCAGAAAAGTATATTTTTCACAGCCTATACATACTGAAGAGAAGCTGCACAGAAAATCCCACAAAGATCTTTCACAATTCATAAAGGCAAAACATGATTTGCGAGATGGTGAAGTCTGAACTGTCGTACAACTAGAAAGAACTCCACATTTCACTCTGTATTTCTACAGTGGAAGCTTTGAACAAAAACACAGTCTGTGTCTGTAGACTGTGTATTTTCATGAATCAAGCATCAGTGGAAAAATAACTCAGGGGTTGCGTGAGGATTGAGCCAGCAGGGATGGAGGAGGGAAGTGTGGACTGACTTTTACTTGTGACATTGTAAAGGTCAACTGCACAACAACTATTGGCATGGAGAGAACTCTGTTTCCAAAAAATGAAAATGGATCTTCTCAGAAACCAAGACCTCCCTTCTAGACCAACCATTTCCCCTCATCAGGGCCATCTGAACAAAATGAGTAGACCTAATCAACATCTGAGATCTGACAATGAAACTTCTTTAATCGTAAAATTAAAACTCTGGACAAAGCTGTCTTACATGTCACCTGGTTCTTGCTGTGTTTTTCCACCCAAACAATCACTGTGATTCTTTCTACCTGAAAACTTTTATCTGCCGTAACCAGAGAACTACAAATCCTTGGAGCCACATGCAGAACTAATTCAGACATAGAAAGTCGTAGCACTCTCCACAGATGTATTCAATCAAATCACAGGCAGTCTTATTGCTCTGGGTCTCCATGGAGATTCCACAGTGAAAAAACAGTGTGGAGTATACTTATCAGAAATGATTTATTGGCATGATTACTGTCTGTGTTGGCTGCACGCTGAAGAAATATGTATCAGGTGCTTGATTTATTAGATGTTTGATAGTAGTGTTTGCAGGTGATTCATCACACTTCATCTCCAAAGACATGCAGACACGTTCAAACCAAACATATCAGGGTCATATCTGCAGCACTGCATTGAAAAGCAAAGAATTTTAACAAAATGCATTTGGCCCTGGAGGAACACGTGCAAATGGTGCCTGTGACCTGCCCTCACAGAGATGTGGAGAAAACTGAGAGGTGGGGGACGGAAAGGGGGTAAAACTGGGTAACAGTCGGCTGCACATTGCTGATGAGCCTCTGGCTGAGGTGAATTTTCAAATCAGCAGCTGAGGCTACTAATAAGAATCTCTAGAGAAATTGGGGTGGGAGTAAGATAAGTGCCCCGTGTGAGTGGCTTCTCTGTGCACTTACCTTTGGACTGATTGCTGTCAGTAGGAATTGAATTGGGCTCTTCTGAGCTCTCCACATGATCCTTCATCTCCTCTGGACGAGTGGAGGGTGAGAGAAAAGAGAAGAATAGACAGGCCAGGATATTAGCAGGCAGTGATAATGAAGTAATATTTCAGCTCATAGCATGTGCAGAAAATCATCATGTACCAGAACAATCTTTCTGGCCTGTCAAGCCAGTTACACAAGTAGAGTGTAGCATTTTAAACAAAAGAAAAAAGCCTGAGTAGGTTTAAAGCCGACTCGCTGACGTCTGAGGTGAACTGAATGTGAGCAGTGTTATATTGTTTATTAAAGAGTCGAATTAAAGACTCAGATTAGTCTGTCCCCACAATACTGAGGACTGTGTTTATATAGATGTAGGCAAGTGTGTTGACAGACACAGTCACTGGGGGAGAAGCAGAAGTGTGAATAAAGAAATAGAGGGCAGGATGAGGACAGCAGACAGCGGGGACAGTTGTGTTCACTGACAGGTTTCAGCACTAGAGTGGGGGTCGTTCAGGGGGGAAAACTCACCTCTGTTGCTGGTGCCAGTGTCATTAATCTCAGAGACATCTGCAAAGTGGAACAAATAAAGACATTGATGTGTTACTGTATGAAATCACTTTATACACAGAGAAGCTGTGGACAAAAAGGAAGGGGACAGGGGTGTCTGAACAAAATAATGTATTTCTAATATTCTAAATTCTAAAGTATTTCTTTAGAACACAACACCTCATCACACGCAGATCACACAAAATTTCTGGGCACTTTAATGTGGCCACTGTAAGTGTATGGTGGTGTGTTTCTTTCAGAGGACAACCCTGCTGCACTTGGTTTCCTGATTTGTTCAGGTATTTCTTGGAATTCAATAATTCACAGTAGGTGGCAGTATTGCAACACTAACCATAATACCATATACTAGTAAAGAAGACATGATCACTAAGGAGGTGGAGAATCTTTTTTTTTCTAGAATCTATTTTTATTTATGTTATTATCACAGGCTGATAATTCAATTTTGCCTTGAGGTAAATTAAAAAAATATTTAATTTTATTCAAAATTATTTAAAATATTGAAATGCTTGGATTGTCATTTCAAAATATGAAGAAATGTGTACTAGCTAACTGCACTAAAGTATCATAAAGTATTATTAGTCTAATGTAGAGTAAAGCCTTGTGTTTCATTAATATTTAAAATGAGGCTGTCAAAATTAACCAGTCAGTTGTATTATGCAATTTTGTGAAATTAATCGCATTAAAATATGTAAAGCATTCAAACACATAATTGATATTAATATGTAACATTAATAATGTTGATATTAAGTCTCTACATGTTCTACGAGCCAACGTTAGGATAAACAGCAACGACTAAAATCCACCAAATCTATCAAATATTTAATCATGATTAATTACGGTCACAATCTATCCTAATTAACTGTGATTAATCCACAGCTACCCAGTGACTATCAGATTAAACAAACACAGCCCTAATAAAAATTTACTAATATTGTAGGATACAGTGGTGCAACAACATGTTCTGTGTTTACAAACACTGACCAAATATTACTGTATACTCAAAAACGACAAAAACACATTTTCCACAATACAGTTTGACAATAAAGAAAGAAGTAAAAGGAGAAAAAAAAGTGACTCATGCTAAATTAATTAGAGACTTCCAGGCCTGGAAGGCAGCCTGATGCCCTCAGCCACTGTCACACATCTCTTTTTTTGTCACCAAGTCACCGAGAGAAAAGCTTTGTGCTTCCAATCTTCACAACAACAATCATCCAAACAAAGCACGCCATAAAATTAACTGCGGTCCTTTGGGCGTTTCAGCAAAGATGTAAACAAATAGTGTTTATGCATGTAAGAAAAATGTGTGGAATATTCACAGCACAAAGGCTGCGGTGAAGGTCATCTAAATCCTCAGAGGACACGCGATCCCTGCTGCTCGTTTAAGGTCTCAGACTCAGATTTAATAAAACACATAAAATGATTGTACAGTGGATGCATAAAACCTCCGCTGGACTGCAACAATGCAGAATGTATTGTTTATTAATAACACACTGCTGCGCCGACATAAAACTGATTTAACACCTTGCAACATTTTGGAAGGAAAACTTCTTCTCGCTGAGCCTCCACTGGGAATCAGGAAGTGCTTCAAAGCAGGAAGGATGAAAGAACAACAATCTCATCCTTTGCCTTTTTATTGTTTTTGTATTTTTTTTCCATCTGAGTCATGGAAACTGTCCAGGGGCAAAAATTACAATATGATTCACTAATGCAAAACTATTCAAAGTTTTGTCCTGGTTATCAAAAACTTAGCGAAGCGAGCAGGAAGTCCAGAGGGGCAAAAAATGCAAAACCTGTCCTGAGAACTGTTTAAGACCTAACTCACTTGGATTCCTAAGCAGTGAAGGAAAATTACCATTAATTGTGCTGTTGAAGCAGCAAAGGTTTTACTATGTAAAAACACAGATTTGTACAGTGGTTTTCCAAGTTCTAAAAGTAAGTTTTGAAATGCGGGTGGAGACACTTGCATCTATAACAAACATTTCAGATCAAATGCAAAATACAAAACATAGATTTGCAGGGTCAACGCTGCCCTCGAAGATTCTAAATGTCAGTTTTTCCATTTTCTCCACATATTGAAATCAGTAATAACCCAGTATGATAAATGTCTTGATATATTTCTTATATCCACTCTATGTCTAAACACAAAAGTATAACAGTCTGCCATCACAAAATTAGACACCAACATAATCCATGCACGCACATAATAACTGTAATAATAACTGTAATGGAATCCTTGCTAAAAAAACAAACAAAAAACAAAACAACCCAAAACACTCCTACACAAATTTCACCAAACGTGTGTGGTACGTATACACTCACATCGGATACAATAGATTATGCATGTCTATGAAATGATATGTCACACTATTTCACATCATTACATTACAGCTTCTGAAGATGACGACAGGACCTGTGAAACATGCCTGATGTTCCGACTTTTGCTGGAACTCAACCTTTTTAATATCTGCTGTTTTATTGACGCTACAGTAGCAGGTGAAGGCAGCAGCAGGAGCTGAAGAAAACACTGAACTAATTCCAGATGTGCCCTACTACTTCCCCTCGCTCTCTCACTTTCTCTCTCTCTCAGGTAATAACAACACAGTCTTGGAGGCGGGCAGCATCCTCTTCCTCTATTATCTGGCGCTGATCAAAACAAAGCCAAAGGCTCAGAATTTCAATTGATTGCAGCTCCAGCCTCCCGTGACTGCCTGAAGCTCAGAGGGCACAGCAACATTTGTCTGTCTCGCTCTCTAATTTGACTCCTGTGTGCTGACAGTAGAGGGGCTATCATTTAAGAGAGGATGTGAGTGTGCGGTGGTAAACACATAAACAAGATGGGGTGCAGGGAGAAAAACAGGCCTCTCTCAAGGTTCTCACTGAACGGAGAGAGTCCACAGAGAGTGCATGAGAAAAAGAGCAGAAAAACACTGAGCAGTCTGGACTCCCAGAGTAGGAAGCACAACTGATCACCACCAGCTCCATCAAACAGGTAATTGATGTAATTTAATGTTATATAAAATAATTATCACATTTCAACAGCAGGGGGAACTGCAGCAAGTCACTGCAGTCAATGGGTGAGGGCAAGGTACATCGTGGACCACACGAACAAACAACTATTCACACTAATATTTATGGTAAATATATCCTGGAGAGAACACACAGGGAGAACATTTAAACTTCATACAGAAAGTCTCAAGATTGAAGGAGTGAACCACTGATATTTCTCGCTAGAGGGCAAAAAGCTACCACTCTTCTTTACGTGGCCTACATCATCACTAATAAGTCATACTTGATCTGATCACATCACAGAGGCAGAACATAGACCAACTGAGATACTTATAAGGCTTTAACTGCATTGCAATACCTTCATGCTAAGCCATAAAATACCTTCAAGGTAATTGTGAACTCGACAAGGTTCCGAACTCCTGCCTAATATCACATCAAACCCCAAATCCAGACTACTGCGTAGGTTTGTTCCATTAGCAGAAACCGCTGTTTGAATTTTAAGGAAATCTGCATTTGCTTGTCATCTTCATGTATTTTTAAATAATGGTGGAAATGCCTTGCCCTTGCGAAGGTCATCGGGAGAGGACTAATGTCCAAGTGAAAAGCGGCCGACTGAGCAAAAATTTTACGTTTTTTAAACTTTCACAATCTACAACTTTTTTCCTAAATTCAGGCTTTCAGACAGTCAGTGAAAGTATCCCAGGGAGACATCCCATCAACAGAGAGGATGGGATGTGTGTGTTCACACTCATACACAGACACAGACAAGAAAAGTGAGAGGAAGCCAGAGTGTGGCATAAGTCACCCTTGAATGCAGACAAGCAGAAAATTACACCCCGGACCTTCCATTCATTTATTAGACAAGCGGTAGTTAGAGTTTTGTTGGTCAGCACCAGTTTACGGCGAGACAATATTCAGCTGTGATAAAAAACGTGATTAGACGCCAAGTGAGGACTTTAAAGATAATCTAAATAAAAACTTCTACAGGACTTGCAGAAAGTTTCCTCATTATTCTGCTATTCTGGAACTATGTTTCTCAGTGTATACAGCAGTTGTGCCTCTTTTCTACCACTTTTAATGTGCCTGTCATTGTATCTCAGTCAGCCCACGGGGGAAGCGGTCCCTGTGGGTCATTCACATGGCAGCATGGGGACTGTCTCTGCCTAATGTTCCAGACAGGAGCCTTGAGCAGAACAGGAGGTTTCTTTTGTCCCTCAGCCACAGGACATCTCACTGCCTTTTATTCAGCTTGAATAAAAATCAAAGTAAGCATTAGACTTTCTGGCCACATAGTCAGTTCCTGAGGAAAATGTCGTCTGTTCATTTAATTCGCAGAGCAGGGCATGGTGAGCTGTTCTACTGTGACCGAGCATGTCCTGGAGCTTTGATCGCAGCCGATCACTCAGCTGTCCACATGTCTCCGTTCAAATAACTCAAGCTTAACTTCCTCAAGTATATGTTAAAGATCCCAATATGCCATACAAACGTAAATCAGTGAAACATTATGTTGTTTGCTGACAGCAATTAAGATGAAAATGTAGTCTGATGTGTCAAATTAATTTTACTATGATTTGTGAAAAAAAAAACAAAAAACAAAACAAAACAAAAGTACAGCCCCTCCCCCATATACTATTTACTTATAACATTAGTCTGAAGTATCAGTTATGTTTCTTTTTTTTAAGTCTGGCTCATTTTGATTATTCGCAAAGCCACAGGTTGCAGAGCCCTGCTGTATGTGACTTTTCATATATTATGAGTAGAAGACAGATCTGGACTGCAGGCAGGGCAGTCCAGCACCCTGACCCAATGAAGAACTCATGCAGTTGAAACATTAACAAGGCATGAAATAGTAGTAGTGGCTGCTGTTTACTAAAAAGAGTTTGTAAAACTACAGTATAACCATCGTGGTAGTACAGTATATACACAGGATTGAATGTCACACAGTGAGTTTCTAGCCTTGACCAAAAAGTCCTGGATTTTACAAAAATATTATAATTAGCTGAACCCAAAGAAGTTGCGAAACACTAAACTGGGAGAGTTCAGGTTTCTTAATAGCAATTCTACTGTCATCAATAATACAAAGAATGGTTTATGGACAACACCAGACGTTGTGATATATAACTAAAACATGGCCTGGCACTTGAATCATGTACCTTATTATTAAATCTAGTAGCACTTTTTTTGTCATTTATTGAGCGTTTTTAACTGTCAACACTTTACTGTTATGTGAAATGGTCACCACCTTTTATACTGTGTATGCTGTTGTCTGTAAACCAATCATACGCCGTTTCCCCTTACAGTCCTTGCTATCTTGCAAACCTCTGAAAAGTAAAATCAGCCCATTCTATATTTGGCACTATGTCTTATCTGGAAGAAATACAAACATTCAAACACAATTAGAGACAACTAAGAAACATTTACTGCTTGAGTCATTCTTATTGATCGATTAAAATATTTTAATTTTCCATGAGCCAATCAAAGACCTTTTTAAAGCTTTTGCTTTTTGTTTCTTTGTCGAAGCAGCCGGAGCAGCACTGCTGGCTCAATGGTACTTCATCTTGAAAGAATAAGATAGGAAAATGTCAAGGTCAGCTCCACTGTACCGAGAAGCTTTGCTTCCTTTTCGAGGATGAGGGCAGAATTAATTTCAGACCACAAACAGGGTGGTCTATGAAGGACCTTGGCCTGGTTTACATTTGCCCATGTATATTAAACAAGTATCTAGGAGCCCCTCATTGAACTCCGCATGAACTAACAACTTTGGGCCTGGTATGTCTACTGAAAAGATAATTGCAGACATGGCCCTGCTCAAGCAAAACAAAAGTGTGTGGACCTCAACAAGTACCCAAACGGGAGAATTAATGAGTGAGAAAATGTGGTAAGCAGAGTATTTTCATATGGTAATGCAAAGTTTATTGTACAGGTCTGAGAAATACTTGTATGAGCTTCCACTCCTAAAACACAACAACAAGGATTTGTTAGAAAGAGGTGTTTGAATTTGATAGCCAGAGTTTGCTGTAAGATGGAACGCTATCTGACAATCGCAGCCAATTACAGAGCACTGAGCTGTGACCCGTGCATTGGAGAGACGAAAACAATCCTGCTCAGAAAACACTCTGACCGCCCTTTTCTAATGCCACCCTTCTAAAAAAGCTCAGAGTCTTCATTAGTATTCCACCTTCCCCCTTCCGACAAAAAGGCCTAAGGAGTTGTGGACACTAAGTAGTGGTGTGTGCCCCAGTGGGCTCGAGTATCGTTGTAGTGGTGAATGCGGTGGGGTGATGGCAGCTCGGGTCAGGGTTCTCTAAACAAACTGAAAAGGTCCAAGCTCATTACACAGGCCTGGGCCATGCTTGACAAGAGGAGAACACACAAAGTCATCTGAATGACTGCATAGAGGACTGGACACCATCTGCTTTAAGGGTTAAGCCTCAATTCAAAGAACCTAAAGATAATGAAAACACAGAGGGAGACGGGCAGAGAGATAAAAAGGATATGACTTACAACATATGTTGGCCAGAAATAAAGGAAAATTAGTACAGCATGGAAATATTTCTAAACATTTCACATGGTCAAATGGAACAGGAAAGAGAGTGAAACGTAGGGATGGAGCGATACCTGCCTGATACTTTATTCAAATACTTTCATAGACATGTTACAATCCACAGAACTAATCCTCCGGAATGGCTTTTCACAACAATCAACTGCACACTGGTCACTGTCTCTTCTTAGAGTTTTTAACTAAAATCGACTATTGCTGAAAAAGCTCTGATTACTTTCTGTCCTACAGTGTAATCTTTATCTTTTAAATATTGTTTTTTTGTGTGCTTAATCCTTAGTTTTTCGATATAATGTCCACAGGTGGGTAGAGTACCCAAAAATTGTACTTAAGTAAAAGTACTGTTACTTCTGAATAATATTACTCAAGTGGAAGTAAAAAGTAGTCATCCAAATAATTACCAAAAAAGCTACTCAAGTACTGAGTAACTGTAGAGTAACGTCTATTTTTTAGATTTTCTTTAACGTGCATTCAATCATATCTTTAGGTAAGTTAAAGTACTTCAATAAAAATATAAATCAATGAAATAAAAAGAGTACACAAAGAGTTAAATATTTACGAAATAACTTAAATTACAGCACAAGTAACAAAAACTTCCAACCTGTGGACCTGTGGATAAAAAACACGTCTTTGAGGCTACAAGCAGATCGAGCTCAGCACAGAGTACTCATGTAACAGGGACAAAACTAACAGGACAAACATTCGACTATTCACAGCAAAAAGATAAAAAGATTACCGCAGCATGTTTAAAAGTTCTGTTAGGCAACTGGACGTGAATGTAATAAAAATTACCGCAATATGTTTCCTCAGGTTGGACGATGGGCTTTTAAAAGCAGAAATATCCGTATGTTTGGGTCGACACAGAAGACACCGCATGATTAAACTGCTGTTTCGCACTGTTTGTAACGTAAACAAACTTTCAATATGAGGCCACATGTGTGCCTCCTTGTCTTTGTTAGCATTGCTAACCGTTTCTGCCATTTTTTGCTGTAGTGGATATTGACCGCTAAACTAATCCGTCCCGCCGCCGAGATCGAGTATGGTCACGTGAAGAGACTGCGCAGTAAGGGCTACGTTTCATTGGTCACAGTCGCGTGGTAGAGCCTTGGGCGGAAGTCACTCTCTGACAAAATAAAGGTAAAGATACTGGATCATGGATCTATAGATAACAGAGAATATAGTTAAAGCTTTATCCAGAATCTCTGTAACGAGCTCAGTATGGCGTA
This sequence comes from Cynoglossus semilaevis, assembly GCF_000523025.1. Classification (NCBI taxonomy): domain Eukaryota; kingdom Metazoa; phylum Chordata; class Actinopteri; order Pleuronectiformes; family Cynoglossidae; genus Cynoglossus; species Cynoglossus semilaevis. The sequence continues at coordinate 9,385,789 of NC_024318.1, read as the reverse complement.
ATGTAGCGGAGTAAGAGTACTGTTTTTTCTTTATAAATCTACTCCAGTAAAAGTAAAAAGTATAGTGATTTAAAACTACTCCTAGACGTATTTTATTTTAAGAAACCTACTCAAGTAAATGTAACGAAGTAAGTGTAACTCGTTACTACCCACCTCTGATGTCTTTAGTCATGACGGTGTAACTCGTTACTACCCACCTCTGATAATGTCTTTAGTCATGACAGTGACATGACGTGTCAGTCTGAAGATTAAAACAGAACATTTTGTTTTCTATTGATTTGAAGTAGCCTACTAAGACAGCAGCTGAGTCATCTTTTTTTTTTTTTTTAACAATCAGACCTATCGGTGCCGAACCACTGTTCTTCCTGCTGTTCCTCATTTGGTCCATGCTGATGTAAGATGGCCGTAGTGGACTTTCAGAAGAAGATAATCAAGAGCGGGAACATCAAGATACAGCGAGATGAAAGGACTGTGTGAATAACTGATTAAGTTAAGATGTGAGAGAGGAAGCCAACACAAAAATAGACATAAAAAAGCAGCTAAAGCAGCCTCCCTCTGTGACCTACATACCTGCTAAATCTGCTGTCAGTGGTGGTCTGCTCCTCTCTCATCACTACCTGAATTACTTTACATAATCTTTAGACTCTCCTTCACTTTCTCAGCTGCTCATTACCTATTGTGATTTAATGTATCAGAAGCCAGACAGACAGCATTGTAGAGGATTGGCAAACGTGACACAAGGTGATGTTACGCAGGACACAGTGTACTGGAGGACAGCATTAACATGGGGAACACCACAGCTGAAGAAAAATGCAGGATGCATAAATAAGAAGAATGCCTTGATGGTTTTCAGAGGGGAGGGGTCAAGGAGGAACCAGGATCAGCCAGCTGACTGATTCACAGTCCAAGTGATACCTCTTCTGGGCTAAGGATTTCCACATGAATCATGGATCACAACTGTGGTCAGTAGAAGCATAGAAATATCCAGCATATAGCAAGTTATATCAATAATAGACACAGAAAGTCTAATGACAGAGAACTGAGAGGTTCTTCCACAAGGAAGCCCTGTGAGTGCCAACTTAGACATGCAGTACCACTGGTGACCAGCAGGTTCTGGCATAAAAACAACTCTGGCTAGCATTTCAAAGGTCTCTGAGTAAAGATTGAGTTAATGCATTTTCTTGCTGTCAGTACTGGTGACAGTCTACAGATTCACTAATTCACATAATCAATGCAGAGCGTTTCTGAATTAAATGTCATATTTAATCAACTGTTAGCTTAAAGTCTATAGACAACGACACCATTTGGATTAGTCACAGATAACTACAGGTTATACAAAACAGGTTATGCTGTTATACAAAAAGTTTCATTATTTTTAACACGGTTTCTCTCTAATTCTATCTCTATTGATCATAATTAATAGGTGATTAATTCAAATCAACATTAATCATGATTTACAGTGATTAATCCACTACTATGTGATTTATCAGAATACAAATTTGTTAGTTTGTTTGACAGCACTAACTTTTAGTCTTAACACATCAGTTGTCTATTTGTTAACATTGTAAACTAACTTCATTGATACCATTGATATATAAGTTGGCAGCAAACATGACATTAAACAAACCCGATTTAAACAACAGAATCGTACCAACGTACATACATATTGTAAATCACTTTATGTACTTATCACTGCATCTCCCTGTTTTAAGCAGGAGTTAATTCACCGACGTTAACACAGTCCTAATTTTCTTCATTTACAAACACGAATACTGCTCTGATTCACAGAGGTCTAGGATTAATCAGCCAGAAAGGGATGTGATTGAAAATGTCACCAGTTGAAGCCTCAGGGCTGTGGCCCATGCATTTTTCCTAATTGTGCTCCTATCTGTTTGAAAACCATGTTCTTCACTGAAAGCAGGATAATAAAGATGCAGCCCACAGTGTGACATGTCATGGTGTGAAAGAATACTGTTGTCAGTGTCTTTTTTGACTTTACCTCTGTTTATCTATAGATTACTGCCATCAAACTGCCTGTCAGGATACAAACAAACCACAGAGACAAGTCACCACTCTGTGTGTTTGTGTGTGTGATACAACAAATGTGGAACACATTTTAGAACACACATATTGTTGCGTTTCGGCTGCCTGAGAAATTCTCCACCTGCTCAGAGTTGTTCAATTTTTTTTTTCTTTTTCTTTCTCTTTTTTGTGCAAGCCTAACAGTGAGGTGGAGACATGATGAAAGAGCTGATGAAAGAGGAACTTCAAAGAGAGACAGAAAAAAATTGTCCTCTATTAGATGAGACTCTCTCTATGGAAACAGGCTTCAGGGGCAGAGGTGACCAACAGAATGGACAATGTGTCCTCTGTTACACTTTTTATGCTGTCTACATGGTGGACAGTGTCCTCTGTTTTGAGTGCAAATGTCGAGGACTAATGAACAGAAAATAGTTTCATTTTGCAGTTTACCAGGCTCAACAAATAAGCTGTAATGTGTCATATTATATTTTTGATTTTGTGTCATCCTGTAATCCTAAACAAACAACCGGTCAATACTGACATTTAGGACGACTGTGTACACTACACAAACCAAATGAAGTCCAATGGTAAAGTGTGCATTCACACAAGTAAAGATGAAAGTGCAGGGAGTCTCCTCTTGGCATCCTCACCCAAAGCCTCAGCAGGACTGTGATTGGAGCAGCTGCTGTTGCTGGACTTTAACAGACGGCACAAAAAAGCTATAAAACACCAGCATAGCCTAATGTCTTCAGCCAGTGGCAGCTTGCTCCCCCAGGAGCCACTCGCTGCTACAGTATACAGTTTTATTCCACAAGTTAATTGTGTGCTGACAACTCATAGCCATGGGAAAGACCGTATTGCTCTCCAGAATTAGATTTACATCACCAGGAACCTATTGTTCACAGAAGACCAAGACGAAAGGGCAAAAAACAACCAATTAGCCAAAGCTTGGAATCCTCCTGAATTCTGCTGTTACATGAAATAATATGAATGCAATGACTACTGAGAGGAACTGACAAATACTGGTCAAATTGTTCAGCTGCCCAAAAAACAAACAAAATACTTCTGATTTGTATTTGACGTGCTGCAGTAGTTTTTTGCGTATCTTCACAATACCTACGAAAAGGCTGCTGCGTTGGAAAGGAGCTGTTTTTGTCAGTGTGTTGTCATAGAAAAGTGTATTGCAGATGAAATGAAACACAGAGAAATCAATAAAATCCCTCCAAAATAACATTTGCAAACAAGAGAACAAAACAATGCTTGATACTTGTTAGCAAGGGGATTTTTTTTTTTCATTTTTGATGCTGCTCTCAAATGTTTGAGAAGCAGAAGAAAGGGAGAGCCCACAGAGAACATGCTGTGCATGAGGTTTCTTGGCACCTTATGACACTTATGGATGCAGCTAAGCTTTAAGCTTTGAGTCTCACACACAGGAAGCGGCTAACGGTTGAAACAGTGTCAACGGTACTTCACAGCTGCTGGCCACCAGGGTAAGAAAAACACTGGGATATAAAATTATGAAATTTTAAACACCATCCTTAAACAGGTGGGAAACTGGATAATCAAGGTGAACTAGAGTTTACCTGATTTTTTTTTTTTTTTTTAGTTTTACAACAAGTCCAGAGAGAAAAAGGTGGGAGGAAAACGAACGAGTGCTAAGCAGTGAGAACATCAGCTCCTGTAGCCCCTGGGCTGATGTGATGGTGGCTTTTTCTCTCTGTGGTGTTGAGACTGAAATTGTTGTGAAGGCCTGCTGGGTCTGTGTGTCCATCTATCCATCTGTCTGTCTGTCATCCTGTCTTCCTGTGTCCTTCTCCCACTCCTCCGTATAGATTCCCTCCTACCTAGCTTTAGAATGCTAATACAGCTCATCCCCACCTTGTTGGTGTACTCTGCACCCAGCCAGTCTCAGGTAGAGACCTCCACCCCACTGTTATATGCTCTGCTGTGCCCTCTCTGAATAGTCAAGGAGCTTCTTTTATTCTATTGTCGGCCTCTGGGCCAGTCTTACTGAAGGTGGGAACACAGAGTCTGAAGATCTACAGACAGAGATCTGTCTGTAGAGGACACATTTAGAAAGCTGACCTTCATTTTCAACCGTCTCCACGTCGTAACATTTCCGTACACCACAAATCTGTTTTGGGTGTTTACTGGTGGAATGCATTATGTGACAAACGTTGAAGTCACTCCGATTTTGATTGTAAAAGAAGAGTTGCTGTTCACTCACTGGCATTGAATCTGTGCAGCCATTAAATCTTACCTTTGCAACTAAGATAATAGCTCTGCCTGCTGTAGGAGAATCACGCAGCATGAAGGAAAAACAATTTCTGTTTGCCACTCAGATTTATTTATTCCTAGCTTTAGGCAAAGACAGTCTTATTTTAATTTATGGATGCTTCATGAGCTTACTGAAGCGGATACCCACTTTCATAAGTCACCAGAACAAGGCTGTGCAGGACAGATATTTCAAATGCTCCAACAATATGCTGCAGCCTCCACTCCCGCTTGAAAGTTTGTTATGAATATTCATAAATAAATGCTGCTTAGATCCTCATTTCAATTTAAGGACGCTTTATAGCCCGCCAAATATCAGGCCCAGAATCTCATCGCCTGTGAAGAGAGGTATCCAATACATAAAATATATTTGTATAATGGAGGCGCAGTCTGATTTAGTAGTAGAGAAATCTCACCTATGTTTTTCTCTATACGTACACCTCTACACCACACAAACCCCAGAGGGTGAAAAAGGAAACTACCTTGTTTCTGATTGGCCCTTAGAGCCGCCTCTAATCCTGCAGTGAAGTGAAGTCATTTGTTAAACCAGGAACGGCACAACTAAATGCTTAAACATAAGCATATTCATATAAACACACTTGCGATGTAAACAACAGATGGTAGTGCCAGGGAAATAAAAGCTACATCTACATATACTGTATGGAAATGTGCGTAGACTGAATAAATTATTACATTTCAAGTTTTAACGATGATGGCAGCGAAAGAGAGTAAAACAGATTGCAGCTTTCTTTAGGTCCATGTTGTTCGAGGCTTAGCTGTGAAACACACCTCCATATGTGCAATAGTGAGAAATGTGAGAACAGCAACACGTCAACAGACAATCGCCAACAACTGAGGAGACATGGATGTAATTGTGCGAATGCTGAGGACGATACGTGAGAACTCTCTGGAGACACACACGTCTAAACACTGACCTTAAATATAAGGTACGTGATGCAAGACTGTGATAATTCCTCCAGGTAGAGAAAGGCTACATTTCTACAAAAGTAGCGTCTCTAAAAATGCAAATCTGTAAAAGGAATTAAATAGTAAAATCTGTTGTTTGTTTATTCCCTGCTACCCTTATTAAAAAAGATAAAAGTTTTTTTTTAAAATCTTTTTGGTGTTTTTAATCATATTCTAAATTCTAATGCCTGCACTCAACACAAACACTTGGGAAATAATAATACTGAAGACAAATTATATCCTGGGAGTTTATAAAACTAGGAGGTTAACTGGTAACAGGTTTCAGTGTTAAGACAAAAAGAGCACCCAACAAAGGCTTCGGCTTTATAAACACAGTGGGGTGGGGATCATGAGGAGTTAATGTGATTATTTTGAAAAATGAAATGATTTTTTTCTATTCTAGTACCAAACATTCAGACCTGTCACACTTAATACTTGGTAATACTGTAAAAAAGCTCAGGGAAGCAGGAAAAATATCTGTGTAAAGTGCAGAAAACCTCTGATAAATGTTTGTGACCTTTTGAGCCAGGGCTGCTGCATTAGACACAGTAATGGACCACATACTGTAAGACTGATACTGTGCTCAGACACCACTGCACTTCAATTCAGTCCTGAGGTTTTTTTTTAAATTACACAATCAAAAGGATATCAATAATTTTGTGTAGCTTTTTTTGGGTCTGATATCAACTGATACTGATGCTAAGACAATACTAACATTACATAGAACCAGTCTAATGATGAATAGATGTGAATGTTAAGGGATAAGTGCATTACACAAAACTCAATTTTTTTTTATCTCAAATAATAAATGATCTCAAATAATCTAGTCTGTACAAATGTTTCTAATTTTCCTTTTCTTAATTTTACTATTTCTTTCTTTAAACATTTTACATTCAGTGATTAATAAATTGGATTTTCTTGGTGAATTGCCCAAGTCTGTTTGTAATAAATAACCAGTGCAAATAAATACATAATGTTATCTATCTTTGTAGACACATTTAGCAAATTGGCAGCACTATCTTATTTCTAAAATGGCGACTGTTTGGTAAATATCTGCCTTTGCACAAACTGAAAATAATTGAAGTTATTAATTATTTATAAATGTTAAGATTTTGTCTTAAAAAATGACAAACTTTTTTCTCCACTAAACAAAAAACCTGAGCACATCAACCAGCACATCAACTACCACTCCATCATTTGTGAATATAATGAAATGATACAGAGTCAAAATAGGATTTCACAACCAATAATGAGGCTGCCCCCAGGCTACCCATGGGTTTAGAGGTGGAATGTGTTCAATGAATGGAGTTATAGTAGACGCACACAAGTCTAAGTGTATATGTGTGTGTGAGAGGTTTTTGTACAGCTACATAACACTGCTATTGTTGTGCAGGGACACTGTGTACTTTGTTGTTAAAGTTAGGATTAGGGTCAGGTTTGAGTTTGGAAATAATCAAAATTAGGATTAGGAATATTAATGTTAAATTCGGGGTTAGGTTTTTTGATATTTGTACTAGGTCTTTGTGCAGTTCTCAAAACATTTCACGAAGAGTTCTGTCTTTGTTTGCGGGCGCGCGTGTGTGTCTGTATTGGCCTGTGTGAGATTGAGCATTGGAGACAGTTTGGTCTGCACTCAATCCAAGGACTTGCTTTTCCATACAAAATGCAATCTGCCTGCAATCTGGACTGACACCACTATTTACCGTGTGACAGTGTCACTGTGAAGCACACGGCACACAGTATCACAACGACAGGCCCGACGCAATCAACAGGCTGGAGTGAAGCCTTCTACTGATGGAAAGGCTCTAGTGCTTGCAGAACATTTTTCAATGGCTTTTTCACAGAAGATGGAGAAGGCCATCTCACACGGATCCATCTGGAGTGTTCGTTCTCGCCCTAAATTAATTGAATGTCAGTCAAAGAGAATGCGAAACACGTGTGAGAGTGGACTCATATTAGTTCAGTGATGGTCAAGGTTGGTGTCCACTTATTTAACCCTTCAGTTTCTGCAGAGGATGGATATAGGTTTAGTGTGTCTGTGTGTGTGTGTGTGGGGGGGGGGGGGGGGGGGGGGGGGGGGGGGGGGGGGAGGAGGGAGTGAACAATAGGGGTAAATAAAGTCACATATTCCATGTAGTTAAACGACGAGGGTGGGAGCAACAGCGGCAGCAGCAGTAGCAGTATAGAACAGAATTCTTAATAAAATCCAGTGTCTTTTAAAAAGTGGGGACAAATTTAAACTAACTACTTTTATCTTAGCTTGGCAAAAAAGGAAATTTGTGTAACTGTGTGAGTTATTACTTGTACAAATCTGATAAATTAAATAGGAATGTAAGACTGTAGAAAATAAAATAAAAATGTTTTATGTGTCCTTTTGAATTAATTTAATGGCCCAACTATTACTGCAATGTACCAGGAAAACAACAACAAAAAAATAATTTTTGTAGGACAGATCTTTTACTAAAGTCTTTTACAGTCTGTTGACAAAGACTGCTCCTCACACCTCGGTTTTATTTTATAGCTTCCAGGAACTAAATTGCAGCTTGAGGCTTTCTGCATCGCCTGCAGATATGTGGCTCACACTGAGACAGGAGTGGCAAATTCGATCTTTCTGAGGCTTAAGAAGAATTTAAGGGAAAAATCACTTTGACAAATGACAGACAATGGATACAAAACTGACCCTAATAATTTGATTCCCAGGAGTACAATTACAACCAACCGTATGAGGAAATCAGATCGACTCAAATCCAGGGAGAAAAACTCTCCATCAGGCCAAATCTTACCTTCCATCTCCACCGTGGTTGCTTGACTGTCTTCATCTTTTGAAGCAGGTTGATCTTCCTCTGCTAAAGTAAAATAAAATAAGCTGTTGTTGCTATTTCACATGTAGTTATTACAGAAAAGTGGGAACACTCAAATGACATATATGTGTGATTTTGTCTGTTAAGGTACGGAGGAGCTCGCTGACATCACGTTCTGTACCATCTCTGATCAGGGTGCGGCATATTTCAAGCCGCAGATGCGACTGTAAACTGCACCTGAAGTCACGGAGGAATCGGTGAAGGCCTTGTTGCTGTGCCCTGAGGCAAAATGACAACTTGCAGAAAACAGATTATTGGAGCTGCTGACAACTGCAACCCAAGAATTAGGAACAGCTCTTGTCCCTGACTCAGTCTCAGGGTTTGTGTGTATGCGTGTGTGTGTGTGTGTGTGTGTATCCAAGTGTACCCATTTGATTCGTTCTACCCCAATTTAGCTCAAGAGTCATAGGTGATCACCCGATCAATCCAACCTCATTCTCAAACACACACACACTCTGGCTTATTTCTCCAAATATCACTTTTACTGCTTTTACTTCAAACACTATGGCTAAGTGTAATTGATTGTTCTGTTCTAACCTAACAGGGTCCTGCTTCTTGCTCCACCTGCTGTTTACCATTTCCAGTTTTTGTCTCCTGAAACCGCCCTTGTTGGCCACATCAGTCACTCTGCCACATTAATCTTCCACTAACTCTTAAACCTGCCCTGCTACATCCAACCAGCCTCACTGTATTTTTCTGAAAGCACACCTCCACACCCTCCCTCCCCATTCTATCCTCTATATTCTTTTGGCATGAAACCAGCCTTAACTATAACCTGCTCACATTCATCAGTGTTCACCGCTGTAGTCCAAACCTGACCTGAATAGAACAGTGTTCTGATTCCCAACCATGATTCAAACCCTTGTCTCTGCTTTTTCCAAGAATTTTAAATATTCAATCATACATCAGTACGTCAAAAACATATCCTCGATTCCGGTCTAAACACCTCTGAATGTGGTGTTCCATCACTGCTTCTGTCTCCGGAGAATTCTGGAAGATGTTTTCAGTCTTCTTGTCAGTAGACTAACTCACTGCCCTGCGCTCAGTGAAGCTGGTCTGAAACTAGTGGGCTGAGGTTGAAGCCTCCACAAACTAGGGGCGGTATTTGAAACTCCAACTGTGTTTACAGATAACACTGCGTGTGAAGACTATGTATTAGAGCAACGATAAGTAGATGGAGGATCGAATTACAGGATAACCAGGGTGCCACATTCTGCCCATGCATTAAGAATTTAATTGGGAATAATCTTCATAAATGAATGATCTTCCGGCCTATTAATGACTAAAATCTGACGAAATGTAAAATGTCCTAAAGTACCTGTGTCTTCTTTGTTCTTGCCCTGGTTATCACCTTCAGCCGTGTCATTAATTATTTCCACTTCTTCCTTTTCTTCCTGGTTTTCATTTGTCTCTTTCGTCTCCTCTTGATTTGGCGCATTATCTCTTGTATCATCCTCTGTTGGCACACAAGCGTTACAAAGTCAAGACAATTAGAAAAAAAACTAAATATTAAGCATTAATTTAAGCTCAGAAAGTCCAGGCCTGAAGGATAGAAGGTGGTTTGTATGTTTTTCTTCCTCCTCATGTAACTGATTGTTTTCTAGTCAAACTGTATTCTGGCAATGTTGAACTTCAGGGAAAATAATTAAAATGAACAACAATGATACAAAATAGTGATCACTGTTGATTATTTACTGTAACTAACAGGTCCGAGCTTGATAAAAAATATCCGAGGCCACACAAATAACCATCTCTAAAATCTGTGTTTTGTTTTTTTTTTTTTTTGTTTTTTTTTTCGCTGCATGCTTAGCAGAATTAGCCTTCAGGTGTTGTTATTAAACCATACACTTCCCTTTGTGCCTCTGTTGGCTCGCGGCTCTGTTTGTGTCTCGTGAGAAAGTAATTACTTATCTTCAGTGTTGGATATCTTCCCAACTCTGCATTTGCCATATCGCCAGACAAGAACATCTACAAAAATTCACGCTCAGAGAGTCTCAATCTGTCAAACCTCTGTCAATGGGCTGCGATATGAATAAAGCAAAAACAGAAAGGAGGCGAGGCGCTACTCACTGCCAGTATGCAAATGCATACTCTTAATTATATACCAGCAGCATGGAGAAGACTCAGGGGTAGAGCAATGGTCCTCGCGCAACGACAGTGGTTGTTTTACATACACACCCACTAGTTATTATTTAAAAATCTCTTGTTGAAATACTGACATGATTCAAAGCAGAAAGGCTGATGATCTAGACTGTGGTTTTAATGTTGTTTTTGTCCATGATTTACAGATTGATGTGGTTCTCGTGTGCCGACATGCTCACAGCACTACAGTGCTGTACGTGCCTAAAGTGAAAAGCCATTCACACTTAATGGAGACCACCACTTGAACCGCTCCACATGTACTAACCAGACGGAGTGTGCGCTTTGGAAGCTACACAAATGAACAAAAATGCCTTCCCTCACTTTACTTGATGCAGAACCAAAAGGAAGAAAAAGAAAATAGCAAAGACAGTGGAAAAGTGGAGCTTGCTCTGAGTGTTTATATCCCCTGAATGCATTAATGGCCACCAGCGCTTTCTGATGTCCTTGCCGAGGAAAGTTGGAGGACGGTAAGGACCATAACCTGGACATTAGAAATGGCTGAAGGCAGTGGGAGCCTAAGGTGAAGATGTGAAGTTGACCTTTTAGCTGAATTTGAAGTCCAGTAAACTATTAGGAAAATGCTTCCCGCCTTTTTGTACAGAATTGTTTTCATAATTGACAGAACACTTCACTAAGAAATCTATTTTGCCTACATCACTGATTCTTACAAATCTCTCTAAAACAAATACATGAACACACGTACGACTTTGCAAACAAGGCTCAGGATTTAGCTTTAGACTCTGAATTGATGGAACAGCAGGTCACTACATGTCACTCATCCATTTCTATTTCAATCTCAAGAAATAAGAGCCAAATAGATGGACACTTCTTTCCTCTTGGTGAACGTCATTTTAATAAAGTGGCCATCTAGACACAAAAAGTAATTCTCATCCATAGAATACCTGGATTTTGACTAGCCATCTCCACGTCTTCTTCTTTTTCCTCTGCATCTAGAGAAAATGGGAGGAAAAGCGCTCCAGTTTAGTTCCAGATCTTGGAGATGAATCTTCCAGTCTTTTGATATCACTTCACACGTCCATTTTATTCCAATCGTATTATGTAACATTGTCATTACATTGCAGTGTGAGAGCAATGGAACCACATAGACTTGCATAAATTAAGTGGCAATAAAGAAAGGGAAACGAATGTCACTTCTAAAGCCATACATTATAGAGGGATTCCTTTGTTCCAAGCTTCTTTGATAAGAGAAAACTTTTTTGTTACACGAGTGACACACCAGACTGAGCTGGAGTGAGCAGAAATAGTGAAATTTAATTTTTGATGACAAATGAGATCAAGAGGCTGTGGTAGAGGCTGAGAACACATGTTAATGGTCCGTGGAGCCACATTACCATTGTCACCTTCTTCTTCATCACCTGTTTCCTCTTTACCTGAAAAGGCAGAGAAAAGGAATCATCAGCTGTATGCGAGCGTGCACAGGAATAATACCACTCATTAATTCTGAGAAACAAAGCACACTAATGATGGCAAATGATTCATCTTGAGGGAGCCGGCCTGTTCAAACAGGAACATCTACTTCCTGTTTCACCAGCATCACCCTCTGTGTGCGTTTGAACTCCAGACTTTTCCCTTTCATTGATTAAAATCTGACATGTTTCCATCCACGTTCAAGGCTGTTGGAAAGGGAACTTACTTTGAGTCAAACGAGATGTGTAGCAACACAACATCATTAATCGACAGTGACCAGCAGTGAAACAATCTCAATATTTCTTAGCAATTTAATCACAATGACTAAGGTCAGAAATATCTGAGCACCGTTGGATAATTTTCTCCTGTGTGCCAAATGCAGACATGTCTGTGGCCCATTAGGTCGGGTCACATTAGTTGTCAGAGAAAAAACATCATCGTCAGAAGATCAAATTTACAGCAGCACCTGCTGTGACAGCACAACAGCACAAAGCTGCTGGAAACAAACGCCACCTCTGTCAGCAAGATTACAACCCCTGTCATAAATATATGACACATGGCTGGACATACAGCATAAAAACTTAGAAACAAATACTTTCATTATATGCAAAATGTATAGTTAAGAAAAGAGCAGTTGACCTCGGGTCAGACAGGCCACTAAACCAGACAATGAAGGGGCAATCCTATTCTTGCAGGCGGCAAACTTCCAATGAGAATCATTCGATTTTTTTTTTAAATAAAATGGTACAGCATGGTATTGGTATTGTAAGGTTAAAAAAACAAACAAACAAAAAATAAAATAAATAACAAATAAGATATTTAGGGCTACACAGTGAAACAGAATGTGTACCAGTGTAAAGCACAAAACATCAATTAATGACTTAGATTAGAAATAGAAGATGAAACATACAGTGTTAGAATGTAGAAATTGTAGTATCAAAAAGAAAACACCAAAAAGATCTACTACTGCTGATGTATTCTGAAGGGAATTAGGACTCGACCGTGTTTTTATACCGGATGCCCTCATTGATGTTATGCTACCCTGACAGGGATTATTGAAACTTTTAAAAGTTAAAAAGTGTGTAACATATAAAATGGCAGCCGTGAATGACACAATGTCATTTGTTATGGCTGTCAGAGCCATGTTAGCATCGCTAACAAATCTGTCTCTGCTGGCTTTCTAACCTTCTATCGCCATAGATGGAAGATTGAGGAGATTATTCACTGTTATCTCGGTGATATTCATAGAACCTTGTAGAGAACCCGGTTCTCTGAATACACAGTGCTAAACATTGACAGAATTGTGTTAGTGCCTCTGTCAGATTGTAATTAGGTGCAGCGTTGCTTTGAGCTGAGAGATAAATTTAGTTACCTTTACATGTCAACAGCTAAGATTAGCATGATAATGTTTAATGCATTAAACACTGTAGCGTGTTAGGTACACAAAAACAAATGTGACAAATGAATAAAGACTGTAAAAATATATTTAAATACAATTTTTTTAAAATATAGGCATTTTGTTTTGATACTAGTTAGTATACTAGTATAGTATACTAGTACTATTACTATCTTGAGATATTTACCACTGTACTTACCACTGTATTCTAAGCATTATTAGTACAATTATAATTGTTAGTACATAATCGGTTTCCAGCTTAATAGACCCACTACAGTAAGCTAAATACTTATCTTTAACTTTTACTTAGGAAACTGATACATTCATTAACCAAATTAATGCTGGCAAACAAAAACAACAACAACAAAAAAATAAACCATTAAGTGCATATTGTTTTAAACATTATTAAATATGCAAATAAGTAAATACGGTAATGTGATTTCTGTTATTTTTCTTTCTCAAGTTACAAACTATTTATCGTTCATTTTAAGTTTTACTTGTGCGAAAAACTCATTTTCGTGCAAGTGTTATTATGATAATTATCAGTAACAAACTCATTCAGCTCCGGCACAAAAGCCAGATGTTGCTGGTGACAAAAGACTGGTTGAATCCCTCCATCACTCCAGCAACTGTCCCCAGTCCTATTCTCACTGCACAAATACATCAGCACACGCAGGGACACATTCAAACCAGTGACATTTGGGACAAATTGAGTAAATGAAAGCTCTAACATCAATAGGAGAACATGCTCTACAATGGCCATTGTGCTGCTTCCATAATTGCTTTTTTTAACAAGCTGCAGAGAGAAACAATTTTTTCATATCAACGCAATTTTGCCATGGACCCAGAACAATAAACATGCCAGCTTCCATTAAATGGGAAAAAGGCCAGTTCTACCAGTACTGCATGTTTGTCCCTGTCCGTCTCACAGAATGCTGGTGACACACAGTAGATGATGACAATCCTTTCAATTAATCATGACAGACATTTTTAGATGCAGCTGCAACCAGAGCCTGAAAAGAATACCTCAATGGACAAAAATTGTTGGCATAAATGCATGACTGACCAAGAGGTCGGGCTAAACGTTAAAAAATGATGGGAGTGGGCTGTATCTGCCTGATGTGATCCCAAACAGCAACAATAAATCAGAAATGACAAAAGGCCAAATGTAATTTCCTTTCTGTTATTTGAACATTTGTACTTGACTTATCAAATGCAACAGTATTCAATTTGTGATGAAGGATGCTTGCAAATAAACACATGCACGCATACACAAACACACACACACAGGGACATAGATGTTCTCCGTTCCTTAGCCCCTTACCCTCAAATACATTTGCTTGAACTTGTTTCTTATCCTACTATTTAAATGATCCTTATTGTAATACTAACTCCAAAGTAAACCCTGAACCTCAAAATACCCTCTCACTCAGTGTGGACCTGCACATTTTCCCCAAAAGACAAAGTGTCCCCAAAACTGCAGTTTTTATCAAAAAAAAAAAACAAACCCTCAAGTCAGTATAGCTAAACATGAACAAGAACACACAAATCATACTTTAAGCCTAGTAAAAATAAAAATAGATCCAGCACCGTCACTTCTTTGACACACGTATGTATATACCAGCAGGGGGCAGCATTGTTACAGCTTTGTCATTTGACGCCTTTACTCCTTGCTTAAGGTCCCTGTGTGAGTCAGTCTGACATACTTCACGCAGAGTAGCTCCAGCTACAGTCCACACCTCGACCCCCCCCCCGCCCCACACCTCCCCTCACAGCCTCCCCCCATGAATTATATCTTTCAGTAATATTGGTACAAAACAGACACATTTTAGCGCTCCGTCTTTTTGTCTGATACTTGATTAAACCCAACGACAGAATGGCAGTTGTTGTGGCGTATACAATGCTACAAACTCTTGAAAGATTTATGCCGGCGTCAATATCACAAGGTCATAAACAATTTAGTCCCTGGTGTCAGAACCTTCCCTGTGTGTCGCACAAGACTGGTGAGTAAACATCTACTACAGATGGTAGGTTGCAGAAGTAAAAGCAGCATGTAACATTCAGGGACAAATAGAAATGTGATCCGCTTGACCACACAAACAAACACACACACACACACGGTCTAGCTTCACTTTTATCTCACCGAGCCTCGACTTCCCTACTCCTTATATTAAAGCTAACTAAAAAAAGGCCAGAAAAAAGGGAAGTTGAAAAATTAATGAGACAGGTGTAAAAGAAAAAGGGTTCTGGGTCGGCCAGCAGACTTCGTCTAGAGTTCTTTTGCCATTCTCTGAGCCGTGTGTGTTTGTGAACCAGTGCACTTCTGAGTGAAGCCTGACAGAGAGCCACAGTGTGAAGAGGATGGCATCCCATGGAGAGGTTCAGTGTCTGTCCACACACAGCCTTATTAATCTGAGCGTCCGTCCACACTCTGTGCCATCTTTCAACATCTACCTCCGACTCCTCTTTACTATGGGCTTTTCCCAGAATAGCTAAAGCCATGCCAGGCAAACAGAGCCAACCAGGCATCGATTCCTGGCTAATGTTCACATTTTTACTGTGCCCTGTGACAGCCACTAATCTCATTAATTCCAATCTGATGTCAAACGCAGACTGTGTCTGGCTACCTGCCAGCTCAGGTGTGTACTGAAGAGGATAAACTCAGTCCTGGACCTCGGTGCCAGCATCTGCATCCTCCCTCCTCTCTGTTCTCCCTCCCCCCTCCTGCTCTCTTCCTGTATGGCTTCAAGCATTAGTGCCTGCTGTGCTTGTGTTTTATGTTTCATGTGAATTACATCACAGTACGGCTCATCATACAGACACACACACACACTTTTTATTGAATGTGTAGCCTTTTGTTCTCCTGACGGTTGACAACAAGAACTCTTCTCTTCACACGATACGTTTCAGCGCAAAAATAAATCTGAAAAATGATGGAAAACCTCCATGTAAACTAATAATAATAATAATAATAATAATATGTAACTCAAGATTTAAAAATAACAGAGCAAAAATAATTATACTAACATGGTCAGAGAATAAGTATGTAAAAAAAATAAAAAATAAAATAGAATGAAAGAAGCATGTTCAGAATACCTAATCGTATATTTGTCATGTTGACCAAAACAAGCGTAAGATAATAATAATAAAAAAAACAATCCTGTATAACATACTTGAATTCTTTTAATGAAAGATACAGCAAGTCTTCCATTTTCCCCACAGTGGGGAAATTTAATTTTAAAGAACTCATACAATTCGCAGGTGGGGAAATTTAATTTTAAAGAACTCAATTGCGAATTCGCAATTTGCGGAATTGAGTAATGTTTTCATCTGAAATAAACTGTGAATATTCTATGGCGTACACTTGGTTCTCCTGTAAGCAGCTGGTTATTTCCAGTATGGATTCTTCACTGTTGTCTGTCCTTCCATTCTCTCTGTGGTGACAGAACAACTGTATGTGTAGTTGTTGTTTGTGGTACACACAAGCCCTATAATTACCCCACTGCAGTAACCTGTGTGTTTTATCACGGAACAACAGAAAGCCTTAATGCTTTCTCTCTTCATCAGCACCGTGGCTAAAAGCCCCTCATGCCTGACCCATGCACCGAGGAGAGTGAATTCCCCCAGGAGAGTGATGGATGTGAAGGATCACACTGAGGCGTATTGACAGACACACTCCACCAACTCTGCTGCAGAGTGTAATTTATTCTAAAAAGTGCTCCACATATCGACTATCCCATATAGATGACCTGCTTTGCTGACTCCATAGACAAGATGGTGAAAAATGGTTCATTTTGATGAGAAAGGATTCAACACAGCTTTATGAATGGTGGCTCCAGTCTCTCCACTCTTCTCTGGTTCCTGTCTCACCAGGATGCCAGTCTGTTTCTTTTTTTCCCTTCACCTCTTTCTTCTCGGTTCTTTTCTGACACCAGAATCTTTTCTATGATTAATCCGTTCTATGTACTGCATTGAACCAAACCTAACCTTTGCGGTGTAGGCAGTGCAAAATCGTTTTATTCTCTTCCTGTGAGAGAGGTTGTCTCAAGGACTCAGTGTTCCCATGCTACCAAGCTGTGCCAAGGCCTTTTGTGAATGGATTAGTTACTATTAAGCTGGCGGGCCTGATAAATTAGGATTTACAAAGATTATTACAAAATACTTACGCCCTCCTAATGCTGGTGATTGAATTTGTGAATCACATTGAATTACTGCAGAGGATTACAAACAAGGTTTGTTGAAAAGGTGTGGAGAAATGACTCATTGTGTTTTTTTATTAACACACCAAACATATTGATGCTATTGAAATGATGACGCTATCTGGTCCAGCTGTTTGCAATTCATGCAAAGACAGTTTTCCAAATAACACAACTACAACTGCTATTTTCAGAGATTCTCAGCAACCTTAAGGCTCGAAGACAAATGGATGGTGTACCATTTTAATTGCCTAGTAACACCCTCCAGTGTAGGAATCTAATTATCTCTGGTCCATCGTATTGGAGGAGCCTATAATTGTTTCAATATTACACATCCAAGGGGCTGAAAGTGCAGAATAGCCAGATAATGGCCTCTTAAACAAGTTTGCCTCAAAGAAAACATTCTTTCAAAAAACACCAAGCTTCATCTTGTATTCATTTCCCCAAAGAGGAAGTTAGTATTAGAGGGCAGGACAATATTGACCAGGAACACACTCCATTCATTTGTACCAAACAACAATTTTCTTTACACACACATACACACACACACACATGGCCATCTTTAGTAATACTATGTTCTAACAGAAACATCCACATTGTACTGTATATTTAGAGAGAAGAGGAAATACCTGCGTTGTCATCTTCTTCAGTTTCTTCCTTGACTGTGGAGTTTGGGGACGGTGGTGTGTCGTCTGTGTTCACAAAAATACATCGGAGGTTCAATTTACATCTTTGCACCACATTGACACAAATGACACCATTAGTGTTAATGTGCTGTAACTCTACAAGTACGAGAAATTACTGATTGAGATACAATTTCCCAAGACAATTTTCATTTCGTTTGACGATATAATTTGCATTTTGCAACTGGTTTGGTTAATATTTGAGAAGTCAAATCTCAAAATAGTCAAAAATATTAACACTCTGGGATTGGTGAGTCATTTCGAGGGCATAACTGAGCAGAGTGAACAAATAGTGAAAATATCTATTACAATACAGTACTTTTTGGTCTACAGAGTTTTTTTTTTAAAGAAAACACCAGTGGAGCTTAAAACATCGCTGCATATACAATGCAACATGGACTGCTTCATAAAAGGCAGCCCTGTTTGTGTCTAACCCAAAAGTCATGAAAGAGCAACTTTTTAGACATTCACATATTAATGAATATGGCTTCTAGTTCTGGCTTCTCAGGTATATGAAGTATTTTTTCTTACATAGTAAAATACTTGAGATATTCTTATTGGAAGTGGTTTTTTGCATTTGTAATAATGTTTTGAGCATGTTTAAAGGCAGAAAAGGCCATAGTTTGTCTATGTCTAACAACAGCAGCAGCTTCTGCAGTACATCCTCCTACTTATACAGACAATAATTTCCACCAGAGCTTTACTTTAACAAACCTGTTAGTGCAGGGATTAAGGCAACCACATCTGCAGTGACCTTACTGCTGACCCTGTGCAAAGTGGACCTGATTACAACTCTGGTAGTAATTACAGTAATAATTAACTGTATAGTGTTTACACCAAAAACAACCTGGCGTTCCCTAAACCACCAGCAGTTTGCTTTCTGTATAGTGTTTACACCAAAAACAACCACCAGCAGTTTGCTTCATAGAGGTCAAGAACATCTTTGTGAGGAGGACCTGAGAAGAGTTAATTGGTCAACACTGAGTTTCAGTACAGTATTCCAACTCAACAAACAACTACATCAAGTGGGTAAAGGCTCTTGGTTTTTATTCAGTTGCACTAACAATGTTGGCGTGAAAGCACGCTTAGATCACATTGTTTCTACCTGTCTGACAAAATCGAAAAACTCCGGCGAGGATAAAAAAGGGAGAATGTGAGGCTTTTGAGACCAACTCCAGAGCACAGTGTGAGACAAAACCACTATTCCATGTGAGAATGGTAGTCATTTGAACCTTTGAATAGGCTCCAGGCTGCACTGATTCAAAATCTGGCTGATGGAGCAGAATAAAAGGCCAGTTCTTGGCACTGTGCAGAAACTCATCAAACACAGCCAAACAGGACCGGGATAGGACTGGCATGAGGATACGACGGAGCCAGGAATTATCAGAGGTTATTTCCTTTGGCTCAGTGTGGCCTGCTGCTGTTTGATTATACTGTATGCATTGCACACAGGTGGCCAGGTGCACTGTAGAAAACATAGACACTCAGGTGCTAACAATAGTACAAACTCTGTGGTCCACTTCCTCCAAGCCAAGTCTTTATGATGAAGCCATTACTTGCACATTGTTTCACTCTGGAATATCACATTTTACAGTGCACACATAAAAAAGCCCTTTTATGATCGCCTAAAATTGAGTCTCATTGAAAACACAGATGCGTGTAATTGGCAAATCATAGGGGTGACTTTGGAAGGAAAAACATTTTGATAGCACCCTGGGTCCTACATCTATGGTAATCTGAACACTTCCTTCCATTGACAGTAAAACTAACATTATTCTGTGCTTAGTTGGCTGCACGTGTGCTATCACATCTGCAGGGGACAGCGCAGTTAGAGCCTGAATTCCCATGTACTCAGAACAAAAAAACTTCCCATCAGTTCTTTTTTCTAAGACCTACTGAACCTTGGAGAAAACTGCTGCAGGCACTACATTTCATCAAATGGAATGCACAAAAAAAGAGTAAGTGCTCCTGAGACCAATTGGTTGTATTGTTACTGGAATTCGGCTAATGTACACACTTCCACCGCCAGGCTGTGTGTGTTTGTGCCATTGCTTATTCAGGACATGGCTGTACAGACAAATGTCAATAGTTTATCTCGATAAGCAGTATCTGGGAGTTTCAGGCTCCATGCCAAGATGGTGCAGTGATAAAAGCATTATGCACTGACAGTTGTGTTTGTGATATCGCCTGGCACATGCTGGAGAGGGATGTTGCTCGCCTCTTTCTTTGTCACTCACTTTAGCTGATCTGAAAGCAGCGCGCCTGTAAGCTGGATGAAGAGAATGGTGTTGGGAAATGTTGCTGTGGATATAAGTGTTTGTAATGCAGTGTACCTGACATGGAGTATTTTTAAACTGTGAAGTGTCGAGTCTGGGACTCAACTTGTCATTAAATGAATAAACATTCCATTTCATGCGCTGCATAAAACCTTGCAAATCACTGCCGTGAGCCGAAGCTGTGCCTCTCACCCAGCCTCTGTGTGCGCTTTAATGGGGGTGTTAGGGTGAAAAGACAACCATCAAATGTTCTGTAACTCACCTTCTTTCTGCTGATCCTCTGGAACCTCCATATCATTGTCTGGAAAAGAAAGACAGAATGTCAAAATTTGCAGTTTAATGCATGATGTCATGAGTTATCTTAACTTCTGCACTTCTCTCCTCTCACTGCATCCATTTAAACCACTCAAAAATAGTTTCCTCAGCATGTGAATAAAATATATTTGCTTTTATTAGAAGAAAAGAAAACAGCTAGCCTTATTTTGATGACCTAAACCACTTACACCATCACCCTTCTCATCATATGAGCTGTCATTTTCCAAAATCACACCCAAACTCCTACCCAGCCCCCATGTATTTCCCACCAGACGGCCTTGGATTTAGTGAGTTATTACGCCGATGGCCTGTGTATGTGGGTGTGCGTTTCATAAGACATTCTTTTTCAATTAAAGCTATACTGGTTTGCTCAACATAAACGACACAAAACCTCCCATTTCCTCAAATTACAAGGTGTGCAGACTGTGGTGGAACAACTACGTCTTTGGAAAAAAACCCTTTGATTTTCTCTCCTTTTTCTCCCTGGCTCTATTATATGATGCAGCCTGGGTGAACTATAGGTGTTCCTGGCTGGAAGATTCGAATCACATGGTGGGAGACCTGAGAGAGGCTTTGAATGTTGCTGCAAGAGGAGCTGCAGGGGCACAAGAGAGGAGGGAGTGGATCTGTGGATGCTTCTTTGTGGCTCTCCTCACACACATTCAACTTCCCGAAGATGTTTGTAATCAACGTACATTGTGCATTTTAACACGTATGGCTCGTTCTGTATGCGTTGAATGCTAAATACGAGTGTGGGCACTGTATGATGTACGTGAGTAGGCTGCGCTCCATTCTGAGCGATGATAGCTGCGTCGTTAACAAGCAAAGGCAAGTGTTAGCTTGATGAAAGGCTGTTGTCATCTGCTCTGTGGAATTGTAACCATCAGAACTCCCCGTGGATGCGGCGACAGGCATTTTCTTTTGTATAACACTGAATGAAAGGGTACACCGCATTAATCTAACCCAGCTTGAGGAAACAAAGAAAGGCCCGCTGATACAGTGCAACAATGGCAGGAAAACGGAGCGCCGAGTGTCTCAGCTTCTGCCACATCCCATAATATTACAACTAACATGCCTGTCAACAAAGGGATATTTATTGTACCTCCGTCAAGAGATAAAAAAATGTTTTTTTTATCCTAACAACACCACAGTTCTATGGCCACATTGTTAATAAAGACATCCTTTATTTCTGCTATGAAGATTCCAATTTTACATCTTCACAGTGGAAGTGTAGTTTTATATTAAGAATAGATTTTCATTTCTGAGCTCCATTTTGAACTGGCCTTTGTGTTCACTATGAAAGTTTAAAAAAAATCCTTGGTTTTATCATTTTTCATTTTGTGCTTTAACAAACACAATTTAAAACAACATGAATTGATTCTATGCCAATGGGATAGATACACCACCAAGTCACCAAGGTGCTACAATGACTCTCTTTTCAGGTATTCAGATACTCTGAGGCTAAATACTAAATCTATTCAGCCGTCAGTTAGAACTGAAGAAGCCTTTTGAATGTAGAGGTCAGATGTCTTCTAGAACCCCAGACAGTATACAGACTGTCCGTACCTGATAGGACTGACTTTAAAGAAACCAAAAGATTGTATCTGTCTTTAAGATTTGAAACCTACTGTCACAGAATAACAAGGTCTACTTGACATTGTTATTCTGTCGACTACCAATAACAGGGGGCCGTGACGTCGATTTGCACATCCAAACGTGATGTGTTCACAAATATGATCAATTTGTCATGAGGTCCGAGGTTGGTCCTCATGCCTGTTTAAAGCAGAGAGTCAGACACAGTGCTTTGTGGCATTTACATGACTAACACACCATGGACTCCTCATTTCCCCACCGCCTGGGACGGGCTCACCAAAAGCAGCGCAGACTTCATTTTCACCCCTCACAGACTTCCTCTAACCTTTCATATCCTCCAGAAATTACACGTGCGTGTGAATG
>NC_024318.1:9348525-9360842 GCF_000523025.1 Cynoglossus semilaevis | reverse complement strand
GGCGTGGGGGGGGGGGGGGGGGGGGGGGGGGGGGGGGGGGGGGTGTTGAAGGGCTGCTTCTAGTATAGACTTGGTGGAAGGAGTGTTTGGGTGGTGGAGCTGGGAGCGTGGAGTGTATTAAAAGTCATGTAAATAAATGTCAATTGAAAAGACAGTGAAACAGTTGGGGAGAACGCAGCCGCCATTGTGGATCTGTGGTCTGTGTTAATGCTGTCGGCACTGTGGCTGATTGAGGAGGAGACGAGACGGAGCCCGGCTTGTGGGCAGCCACCCGGATCATATTAGTGCAAGAGTGTACCCAGAATCAATTTCAACATGCTTTCACTCTCTCAACTGCAGCTGCTTGACTGCTCCTCTGCCTCCAAATAATGTGAGCCAGGGCGAGCATGTGGTCAATCATGATCTACGCACCAATGTGAATATTTAATTGAATCATGCTCCATGATTAATTGCATTGATTAAGCTATATATTTAAATCAATTAATAGCCTTGTTCACGTTACACCCTTTTAAAAAAAAGAGACATATTTTAATCTGAGACTTAATAGTTGGAGCTGCGTAGTTTCTGCGTATTTCCAAAAACCCTGCAAAGGCTGGTGGTTCTTTTAGCCAAACAGCAGGGCTGTGGTGGCACCTCGGAGATGTACGCGGTTTATGGCTTTGGAGAGTGATTAATATTGATGAAGATGTGAAACTCTAGGTTATGAGCACATTTAGTGAGGTGGGTTATGAATTGTCAATGGTACTAGAGAGGCAACTTCTGTCAGTGCTGCTGATATGTGTTTCAGCTGCTCTATTTGCATGTGTGTGTTCGAGGGGCCCACTTTAAAAATGCATGATGGGGGAACCAGTGAAGTGCTCCTAGAGCTGACATTACATGAAGATACTCTTGTATTTTTGGGAGGAATTCATCATTAATCACCGCATCCTGCTGCTATTAGGGCTTTATTGGAACGCTGGGAAAATGTTGGTCAGATGCCACATATTAAATCCTGTGTCATGCATTTCACAGTGAAACACTCCCCGGTTGTGAATTTCCATCCTAATGTATATGTGCTCCTGTGTGACGTGCCTGTACGTAGGTGTGTGTGAGTATGCTTCTTGGCAAAGGCCATTTTTTTTCAGTGTCCTCCATCTGCGGCGACGTAGCCATTCTTTGTAGGAATGCACATTGTGATAAAGCAATTTCCTGTATGCAAATATTCTGTTTACAGTCATTGTGACTTGACAGATTGCTTGAATGTGAAGAAAGCAGTTCCACGATGAAAAATGGAAAAGGCAAGACTTCAATAAAGAATCTGATGTGCCTGTTCTCAGATGAAGACACTGGTGAAACAGGTGTAAAGAGGAAAATCCTGAGTGTTACTTGATCACAGGTAGTCACGTACTGTACAAACACACTCCTGTAGATAGTTACTACAGCCCTCACTAGAAAACCAAAGACCAAGTGTAGTGAAGTGTAGGCACATCTGGGTTGGTTCAGAAATTGAGCCTCATTTAAACTACAACTACTACTACTTCTGTTTTACAAAACTTTTTTGTTTGGAAAAAAAAGCGATCTCTACACGAGTTTACTGAAAATGACAAGGACAGAAGACAAAATGGACCGAAGCCTCTCTGTGATGCTTTTTAGTGTAAATGCAGGTTCTGCCAGGCTCTGGAAAATGTTGGTCAGATGCCACATATTGTATGTTTTATTTTTTGTAATGTGGCACATACTGTCTCTAGCAGTGCAGATGATGATATGTTCTCAAAGTGTTGGAGCACACCTGTGGAGATAATGCACAGCCACTGATTCACTACCATGGCTCTCTATTCAACACTGGGAACGTTTCTTTGTTTTTTGTACATGGTGTAATCAAACCAATCAAGACACAGTATCACTCTTTTTAAAGTACATCTCTGCTGTTCTGTTAATGTCTTCTACGTGGTGCAGTCTGGCAGGGCATTCTCACAGGAATACTAAAATAACAGTACAATCCAATAAGGGTTTGAATTTTCAATGAGAGACTGGTTAAACTGACAGGAGTAAAAGACAATGAGCCTGATCTGATCGTCAGTTCCACACTCACTGTTTGTGTCTCACTTAATTCATGGCACAGCAACATACACCTAAGATATAACCTGTTAGGGGCAAACTAATGTAAAGCTGCAGCAATAAATTATTTTTGTCATTTTTTTAATCCAAACAACTGTTTTTGAATGGCCAAAGAAGAAATAAAATGTGAAAAAGAGAGGTCAGAAAATGTCAAAGAAATCAAAATCTTGGAATCTGGAATCTTGTATTAAGCTTTAGTGACTGTTTCACAGAACAAAGATATCATACATTTAAAGACACATCTAAGAATTCCGTAAACAAACCCATAAACAGACTTGAACCCAGCACACAGACGCTCTATCTCATTCCTTCTCTCCTCTCACATCCAAGTCCTGGAGAGTATGTAGGGGCATTTATCCACTGACAGCACTTGTAAATGGCAAGAGTGATAACTGAAGAACAACAGTTCTAGATTCTCATCTCGGAGCACTAATATGATGAGACGGGTGCTGGGTGCATGAGGGCAGGCAATATAATTAAGGTCTCTCCCCAGAATGTAATCTTTCAGGGAAGAGCTTGGGCAGGGAGCAGGACAGATGACAGGAGCGCAGGGGAAACAAAACACTCTCCATCTGGGAGCAGCCAGATGAAAGCCGGAGAGCCAGTATTCCGTTGGGGAGGCGGGGAGGGAAAAATGAGGTAAATGGAGGTAATGCTAGGATGCTGAAGCCAGCCAGCCTCTTTTGAGCTATGGCTATTCAAGTCAATCCTCAATGGAGCCCCATCAGGGCTGGCGACGGCTACTGGCCCCCGAAAAAAGATGATGTCATGAAAGAGGGGAGGGAGTTGTGTGTGAGAGAGAAAGGCAGAAAAGAGAATGGGAGCTGAAGATAATGGGTGCCTGTTTATTTTGCATGCAGGGCCAAGTATCAGAAACCAAATGGATGCGTCGTTGCTATGCATCCATGAATTTCTTTTTCTTTAGTATTTGCAGAAGTGATGCTGAAGGTCATTATTATAGTCAATCAAATCTGACATTAATGTCTCATCAATATATCTGCGATTATGTAAAGTATCAGCTTACTGGTTCACTGACAAGGACTTTATTCCAATCCTATTAGAACCATCCATAGAGAGCCTGACACTTGTTTTAGCAAATGTCACCATAAATTGTCTCTGTTAATCTCCCAAATGGTTTCTATGGCTGCACTGAATTTTCTTCACACTTGAAGGTGTCACTACAGCCTGACAGGTCTTCATACTGTTGATATCTCCTGCTGCATATCTTTAATGCACACACGCACGCACAACCACACACTCACACAGTGTCACTGCTGTCTACACTTTCCCTATACAGATGGACACCTTACTTCTGACATTTAACAATTTATTACAGAGGTCAGAGAACAAAGGCTTTGGAGAAACGTCATGTTAATCAGTCATCAATCCCTTAGTCTTTCTAACTCTAGTGCTGTTAGAATAAAAAAATATATAAATCTCAACATTCTCCAAACATGAGAACAACATTTTTCTGTTTATTGCTTTTTTAACATTTTGTGTAAACAACAACAATTGACTGTGTATTAGAGCAATGATGAAGTGGACGGACGGTGGAATTGTTTCATTTACTGTCATTCTTCCCGTGCCTTAAAATACATTAAAGATTTAATTTTATTTATTTGAAGATTTAGGCATCACCATTCTCACTACAGACCCATCCCAGCAACAGCAGAGACAGTCAACCTATTTAGTACATACTACACAAGACGAATTTGGTAAAAAAAAACCCCAAAAACAAATACCTTGAAATATGGCAGCCATCTTCTTTTTGTAGATGTTAAAGTCAGTCTCCAAGAAGACGCAGAATATAACCAGTGTGATCTGTGGAGACAAAAGACAAAAGGCACAATCAATGCAGTAACTTGTAGCAAACAAGTTGGACAACAGGAAACACTAACGAGACACATGCTGACCCCATGAAGAATTCTGCATCAGCAGGTCAGTCTCTTACAATACGTTACATCAGAATAAACATGATTAAATGGATGCTATGGTGGGAGCAGAGCAAAACACCTCGGTATCATATAAAGAGCAATTACATGAAAGTGCAAATGTAAAGATGAGCAAGAAGTTCAGAGAAAATGGAAAAAAGAAAAATTAGTACTACCAAGGCTAAATAAGTGATACTGCTAAAGATTTTGTGTTTTTTGAATCAGGTACTGTATTTGTCACACCATGTGAAAAAAATCAACTGCTCTGTTCATTAGATGAATGCTAATTAATGCTAATGACAATTACTCTATTCTATTCAACCACAATATCAATAACAATTGCGCAGTTTTAGCCTGTCATGTAATCAGTGCATTTTACCAGCCCTGTTTTCAACATTATTTCTAATAATTATTGTTATATTATTAAATCCAATGTCACAAAAAGCATGGGCAGCATTTTGAATAAAACTTAATTATCTTACAATAATACTATTTTTCTGCCTAATCAGTTAGTAAATGACTATTGTGTGAAGCCAGGTTCAATCAGCCCATCCTGCTCTGGGATAATGGTACTTGACTATTGAACAGAAGTTTTCAACATATTACAGAGAGAAAGTAAAAAAATACCAAATTTCTAGACTGTTGGAAAAATAATTTTGACAAAAGTCAGCCAAAGTATCGCTACTGACCATGTGCATCTCTCCATGACCACAGTAAGTCCATGACTGAGCAGGAAAACACTGACCTTGTTGCCAACTTCACGCCAACTTCACTTCACCTTAATGCCATCATCATAAAACACAACACTCTGGATGTGGTAGAATAGGAGTGGATTTGCATCATGGAAATAAAAATATGCAGCAGCCACGGTACTTATATGGGGTTAGAGTAGGACATGACCATTCACTGTGGTCCATTAACTAAATGCTATCCACTGTGCTATAACATAGAGCTTAATAATACAGAGTAACAGTGACACACTGAGCTCCTGAAAGGTTGCAGAAAAAGTTGCTTCTAATACTTTCACTTCTCTTAAGTGGAGTCTTACTGTAAATGTGCAGAGATCAGCCACATAGATGCATTACCCAGCACTGCATTGACTGAATAATGGCAGTTTAACACTGCAGCCTTAATGGTGGCTCCGTTATCTGTCCCCTCCACCCACCTCCTCCCCCAAGCCCACCCCACTTTTCTTCATGCAGGAGAGTAATGATATAGGAGAATAAAAGGAGCTCAATAGGATTAGCCTCATTCTTGACCCTCCTGGAAACAAAGATCTGATTCAGAAAGACACCCTTCTGTGGCTCATACAACCACCTACTGTATATCTATTAATACTTTATGATCCAAGCTTTGGAGTAAATGTTAGGAGCTGCAACCGGGACAGTAACATTTTATTTTGCTGGATGTCTTGGGGCGGATTGTTCATAAAATTTACCCTTATTCTCTCAACTCTTTCAACCTTGACAGCAAATGAAAGGAAGTCTTCTATAAAGTCAGAAGCTTGCTGACAGACTCTGCAAAAACTGATAATATGCCAAGGCAGGGTGTGCCACTGGGTGCTGGGAGGCCAAAGGACAGCAGCTCCCCAGGAATTTCCATTACTCTTTTATGGATCTCCATTTTGAACCTGACAGCCCATTGTGAAACATGATTAATCATGAATTCCTGCTTTGTGCATGTGCATGTACACACACACAGATTCCACTCCTCCGCCTGCCATTCCTGGCTCGACAACAAAATGAGAAATATTACTGAGAGTTAAGTTACTACTTCTGCTCTGACAAAAACCAAACCGAACATCTTAGTATCCATGTCATGCAGACTCTTCTCCTGGGTTCCCTCCCTGCCAGTCTCTTTGTCACTGTTACAGCATCTCTACATTCTGCAGGTGGCATGGGGAAAATCCTTTTGTCTACAGATAAGAAACACAGTGTATGATCTCTGGCAGGTATCAGCCAGAGTGAGAATGTCTTATGAAACCAGAAACACCAGGGTGGAACATTGACATTCTGTTTGTATCCAAACAAACACTGTGGACCAGACTTTAAACCCATAAAATATACCACAAACAACAGAGTATATGATCTGAGACGCTTCTCTGAAGTAAACTCTGCCAGTGTGTACTTGAAACAGTTTGTTCTTTCAATGTCAACTTCAGACGCCGTCTCTCGAACACACACCTACAGTACAGTACTGATGTTGTGGAAGAATTCATGAATAAATGGAGAGTAATTCCCAACACTGTTTGAACCCACGTCACAGGCTTCACCATGTTTAATTATATATACTTTATGACAAAGCAAGTACTTACGTGATGACATGCAAAATTACTATTTTTGCACTGTTTTTTTTCACACTACAAATAAAATCAAAAAATTCCATTACACTATAAAAACACTTCACACAGTTTGTGACTGATTTAAAAGTAATTTGGCCGTGTGTCGACTGTAGAATAAGACTTTTCAAAGTATTTTTTATTTATTAATTTTTAAAAAAGGGCATTCAGTAAATTGAGACTGACGTGTGTGTGTGTGTGGGTGGGTGTGTGTGTGTGTTAAATGTGCACCCTGCAGCCGCCAAGGTTGAACAAGTTAATGGAAGACTAATTAGAAAGCTGGGATCACTGCATGGTAGCCTCCTTAGTCATTACTCATCCCTGATTGGAGGCCCATTGCCAAAGGGTGAGGACGTTATGATTGGGTTCCTTTGTTGCATATAGGAAGGGGTTGTTGTCCTGGCAGAAGTGTTTTGAACAGTAAACAGTAAGAACAAGAACCAGACCTGACCTGTCACTGCTTGATCTGTTTTTGGAAACTTCCCAACTTTTGTGAAGAGACGGGAGATCTGCAGACGCACAGGTTATTCAAGTTTATCAAAAAAGGAAAAAAGCCTGAATAAATATATGTTAAAATGACATTTAGACATTTTATTTTTCAGGTGTTGACAGTGAGCCTTTAAATAAGATGACTTAAAAGAACAAAAATATTTATGAGGAGAACGCCACTGGTTTTTCAGTCAGTGACTACAATAGCAAAAATTGAACATTGGTTTCAAAGCTAATACGCTAATAAGATAGGAAAATTATTACTGGATGGATTCTTTATTTTACTCCTTTGTGTTACGGATACATGTTCTAATGTGAGGCCAAAAGAAAAATATTTATTAAAAAATGACATTGGGACAACCTTAAATAAAATATAATATTGAATTAATTGTATAATTTTATTTAAATCCTTAATAGAACTCTATGCTCAGAGCCCAATCAATTAAAATCAAATGCTCCTCAGTCTTAATTAATTTCAGAACATATAAAGGGACTAATTAAATTGATAATGTCAGGGGTTCAACACACGCCTTCATCGTGCTAGAGATCGAGCGATGTGATGTGGGCGTAGCTAGCTGTGTCAGTGTGTAGTAGCTGCCACGGTGGTAATGAGGTGCAGGAAACAACACAAAAGTGTCATTTACCTACATGGAATCCTGCGTGTGAATTTTAATTTTTGTGTATCTTTTGCTTGTCATCCTAGTTCAACGCTCACCAGGTGCCGCAGACTCCTACTGGCTGACTAACAGATGAGCTGTCACGGCTGGCCACCCATGCCCATAATTACAAAGAGAACACTGCCAACAGAATCTGACGTGCAAGCACGACATGCCCACTTTTTTACACTCGCATTTCCTTCTTGATTCTGTCACAAACAATAATAGGAACAGGTTGCCCTAACATGTCTGCTCCAGCTGGAGCCCGAACCCATGGGAGATGTGTGTGCGTGTGTGCGTGCCCTGTGTTGTCTCGTTATCCAGCCACCAGTTAATGCAGAATCCTGGCGGGCTGCATCCAGATGGACGCGGCGTAGGAACAATAACAACAGTGGATGGAGGGATTCATTATTGCATTCATCCTCCATGTCAGTGTGAGAAGAAATGCTGGATAAAAGCTTTTCTTAGCAGATCACCGAGGAACAGCAGTGACTGGATGTGGACGTAATGTCTGTCATCATCTCAGATGTAGCACAAACAACACACACAGTGTGGTTATCCTGTGTCTGTATTTCATCATAGCACAGCAGTATATGACATATGAGCGCCGTGTGTGATCATACATTGATAGTGCACGTCACTGTTCCCGAACAATTGACTGATTCTGGTAAATTATTCCTGATCTGGAATATATCGCCGTGAAGCACATCCTTCTAGTGGCATCATCACAGCCATAATCAGCCTCAGTCTCTTTTGTTGTCAGCGGTGCTGCATGAGAGAGAGCGTTCACTTTGAGGCAGGTGGACCATATCCAGGCCTTATTACTGATGTAATTACACACACCTGCGGCCCCCTCACCACTGCTACGTGCTGCTTTCAGCCCGGAGAAAAAGATAAAAATCAGCAAAAACCTCAGCGTGGTCTGACTGTAATCTATAGTGGGGAAATGCAAGTGACTGAGGCAGACTTAAAAAAACAAATCTAGCTCCTCCAGCACAGCCACTCCATCCTCATTCTGCTCCTTAAAAGTGTCCTCGTCCCTGTCAACTCCCTTGTGTCCTCTCTCTTTTTCCAGAGGTGGAGATTATGTTGGTGCGCAGGGCTGACAGCAGCAGTCAGCCACAGCAGCGACTGCCAGGGTGAAGCTGTGAGCAGCTACTCCATTTGACTTTGATTGACCCTGTCTGACCGTAACGAGAGAGCTGTAGCTTCTTTGGAATTATCATTTCAAAGACGGGCCCAGAAAAGGTTATTCCTTTGAAAAAAACGCCTCCATCCATACATCAAAGACGCAGCTTGACTCTGGACTTTGAAAAAAGCCCGGTTACAACTAAAGGCAGGAGGAAAACGCTGAGCTAAAATTTGTTCGTTTCAAAGAAGTTTGACGTATCAGATCATCACTGTAGTATTTTCTGATGGGAGCAGTACAACAGTGAAATACAGTGAGCTGAAACACTGGAATGGATTCACTCTAATCTAAACCGCCACAAATTAAAACAAGTGATCATTTTCCGTTGAGCTGATTATTTGATTAAAGTAAACATAAAAAATAAAAATAGTCAGCTTGAAGGGCTTCAGTGAGAACGTGGGACATTTTGACAAAATTGTGTTGTTCTGTCTGTAAAATATATCTGAAAGATAATATAACAGCAATTTATATGGTAATTTAACAAAATCTACTTCAGGATTTTCTTATGCATTAAAGTTGGATACTGTTGGTTTAACTTTACTGTAACAATGCACTGTCGACATAAAACGTGCTTCTGAATCGGTCCTGCCAGCAGCAGATGAACTGCAAGATGCCAATCTTATTTTAGGAGAGACAAAGTTTTAACTTTAGAAGTCAGAGTTCAGCCAAGATTTTTATTTTTTCACTTTTGAACATTTGAACTTGAAATGATTCCATTCTGCCCAAATGGAAAAACTTGGATTTGAAAAAATATCCCACAACATATTCAGAGTGACGACAGCAGTAACTGACAACGGCTAAAAACAAGTAAATGTTTGGCAGTAAAACAGAAGTGAGAGAAGTTTTTCCTCCAAAAAACACAGAGAGTTCCAGAGGCCATTTCCACCAGTGTCTCCAGTGATTTAAGGTTTAAATGCTCCGGCGTATTTTTGGAATATGACCAATGGTTCAATAATCTACTACGAGTCTGTGCTGACAAATTTGTCAGTTAATATGGACAGTCAAATAATTATAAAGATTGAATACATGGAGTCGATGGGGGGAAGGGGGCAGGGTGTGAAGGAGAAGGATTGGGCCATTTTCTGATCATAAAGATGAGAAGCAGTGCAGCTGTGGACGAGGTCAGGGGGGAATGATGGAGGAAGGACTAATGTGAGTAGCTGTATCCATGATCCATGGCTGCATGGGTAATGATTTGACCTCTTGGCATCCCCCGGTCTATAACAACCTCTGCCGATGAGTCAAAAGCATGTGTGTGTGTGTGTCTGTGTGTGGCGGGGTAATGGGATAACTACAATATCTTCAATTTTGTTCCGAGACCATGTTTCTGTCTTTAATTAAACTACAGTGAACTACAGTTCACTGTAACCTACAGAGACTGTTTCACGGTCTTCTTGGCTGTTAGGGTTCTGGGAGAATAGAATAGAATGGTTAGAATAGACTTAAATAGAAAATAATCTAATGTAATTCAATAGAAAAGAGGGTAGAAAAGTGGTCAGTGCTCCTGCCTTACAATACAAAAGTTCACTAGATATGAAGCTGGACAAATTAGTGTCATTTCTGTATGGCTCCCTGCATCTCTAAAAATCTTCAGACCCATCGACATCTGTAAAACAAGGGTGTCAAACTCCCAGACTGGGGGCCACTTCTCGTCCGCATATCTCTTAGAGTTTGTGACTGGATGTCAACAATTTAAATAATACATCTTTTCAAATTGCTTCATTTAAAAATGAGAAAAAATGTACTTAGTAATATACAGTGTTATTATCAAAATAAACCTTTTGTAAAAGATCTGTATTTTTTATATTGAACATCAAACACTGATGTGGCCCTTTGTGGAAAGACAGTGGCCCTCAGTTCTTGTAGGTTTAAGACGATTGTTGCGAGGAGTTTGTGAGGAGTTTGTAATAATATTGTGAGGACACTAGGAGGTGAAAATAGAACATTTACACATTACAACAATCCTTTTTCTACTGAAACACTCAAAACCCTTAACAATAAAACAGTGCTTTGTGTGTTGCTTACATTAATGCATTCAAAACCCCAGTGATTATTTTTCAGATCAGCAGATCTGTGGATCAATGGTCTCACTTATTCACTCTCTGCTAATAAACACCACTAACTCTTAATAAACAATATTCGTCTTTACACTAATTAGGGCAAAACATAGAGCCTCCAGTAACCAATCGACATGAAACTACTGTGGTATTTTGGGATTCAGTATTTTGTCTTTGCAGAAGTCTATTTTTCCTGTTAAGCACCTTGGAAGGAACCTTCCAGAACCCAGATTCTACTTTCAAACACCATATTGACTGTTGGTGGAACCTTTTCTGCCCATCTGCTCTGCAGTGTCATACCATGGTTATCATGCTCGGTTGTCTAAATTGGTAATATAAATTTCTCTTTGTCAGTACCTGTCCAGTCTCATGGACAAGGGCTTCTCACTCAGTTAGTAAGGAATGCTGCAGGTCTGCATCCAGTTAAAGACTTCCTTTTAACTGAATCTGTTATGCCAAGCCCGTTCGGATGAAGTCATCACACAACGTGTGTGTTTTTGTCATATGGACACAGCGTTCATGCAGCACCTGCATATTCACTATGTTTTGTTTTTTTTTGTTTTTTTTTTGGAGATATTTCCATTCTCTTCTCCTGGGAGAAAACATGTAGTGATGCAGTGAGCCTTCTACAGAACAGTGTACAGTGTAATCTACAGTGCACACAGGCCTCTTCAGATCGCACTGCAGATTTAGGAGAATGTGGAGAACCAGAGTAGGATCTTTCCATTAGTTAGGGGTGTGTTCAAAAGATATTCTTATTAGATATAAATGATTTAGGTAAATGTATAGAGCAAATGCGTTAAGCATTGAAGTGTTGATATTTGTTAGGTTATTAAAAATATGTCTCTGCAGCCTACATCCCAACCTCTAATTTATTAATTTATTTTTCTTAATATTAGTGTTATTTATATTATTATCCATCCATCCATCCATTTTCGTCCGCTTATCTGTTACCAGGTTATTTATATTATTATTATTATCATTATTATTGTTGTTATTATATTATTATTATTATTATTGCTGTTATTTGCAATAAAGATGTTGTAATTATATATATATATATATATACAGTATATATATATTGTATTGTATTGTATTTAAGGGCTACATTCCCAGTAATGCAACCACTGACTGTCTCCTTAATGATAAAAAAAAAATAAATAAATAAAATGGTCTCAATATCCTTGTTCTGTATTGTAAATCTGGCCTATAGCTGTTAACCTCGTGTTGCCCCTGTGACAGTGGCTGTAGAATCTGCGGAGGGACAGCAGCAGTGACCTGCAGTTTACTGAACAAACATCAGACGGACGCACTGAAGCCGAGAGCAGTAAATCTGTGTCTACATCTGTGTCTTCATCCTGTTCTTCTATATTAGCTGTGATCTTAGACCTGCAGCCACGTCGGCTCCAGAGTGCATTAATGCAGGAGACTGAGAGAGTGTGTGGGCTGTAGTGTTCCTTTGAACAAAGAAATGCTAATAACTTTGACAGTTCTCTGAGGTTTTACCTACGTGTGGCGTTTCTTTTCCTGTGGAGCGTTAATGCCATGAGGTTAGGAGGA
>NC_024318.1:9344187-9348461 GCF_000523025.1 Cynoglossus semilaevis | reverse complement strand
CCTGCTGAAGCTACGACCACATTGTTGCTTATATAACAACACAATGTGAAATATTTAGTTATATATATATATATATTTTAAGTTTGAGCCTGTACTCAATCCTCTGAGACAAAAGTCATTAGAACCCTGGCTTTAAATCCAAACATAGTCCATGTATTTATTTGACACATTTTATGTGTTCAAATAATGCTGTGTGGAGCCAGTGGAGTGTATACAGCCATCATATATGGAGTAATAAGAGAGAAAAAAGAAACAGCTCTAAAACAGAAATATAAATAGTAAATAATCAAAGTGAGAAAAGTGACCCTTCACATCAAAATGTCACAACAGCCAGTTTGGGGTTACGACAGATTTACACACTGCTGAATCGGACACAGGATGAGTATAAAGGCAAGGAATAAAAAACAGAGAATCTGATCCTGAGAGTGAAACCATATGGCTGAGTGGGGGCGACATCAAAGAGCGAAGCATGCCTCAAACCAGAGGTGCTGTTTGACAGAATTTACAGAGTGAAATGAAGATCTGCCCTGGATTTTGTCAGATGTCCTGAACAAATTTATAGTCCCCGTCGAGTGTTAAAACAATTCATTTTCCTGACAGAACTGCAGCAGACAAAATGCCTCACGAAGGGAGAGTCGGCAGAGTTGGGTTACAATTAGATCTGAGTCTGTTAAACATACTGGACTTTAATACTGTAAGACTAAAACCTAAACCATACCTTTATCACAATCGCAGAGCAGAATTGTAGATGTTGTAACCAGGCTGTATATGGGTCTGTTCTCAGACCGAAATAGAATTTTTAAAGCAGCAATAACAACGTCTGGTTCTGGTTTCCTCTGTGTGGAGCTGACTTGGCAGCAGCCGACTGATAGTAGGAGCCTGGAGGTGTTTGCTCAGGAGATGAGAGGCTGATTAGATCTCATACATGTAGCTCGCGAGGTTTATACTGAACTAATCAGCTAACGGAGAGTTTGCGTAAATGAGTATCGGCCACGTCAGACTTTTTTTTGAGGATGACGACCAGCTGTTTACAAGTCAAACAACGTTCTGTTACGGACTGTTTTATGGTTGGGACTCAAGTGTTACATTTACAGCTGCCTTCACACTCAAACCTTTAATCCAAATATCTGGATTTCATTTATTGGAGATCCCAGTAGAAAAATTCCTTCCCAGTTCACACGATGAAATTAGACACATCGTTTCAATACATCTGTGAATTTCCCAACTGTAGGACTAATAAAGAATTATTTTATCTTTCCTCCAACGTAACGGTGACTGCCAAGGGCTGATTTCCTCTGGAAATGATTTGTAATGCTTGGTTGACTCTTCCCTTTCAACACTTTAGTGTTCACTGCTGCCCACGCTACCTGTGTTCTGGCTGACAGATGTGTGAAAGCTTAATTGTGTCATTCGGAGGTTCTCATTGATAGAGGCCTCCACGTTAAACCTTCATCACGTTCATTGATTTTTCTGCATCTTTGCTCGACAGAAAAACTATCTATTGACCCTTTTTTATGTTAATACTATAAGCACTAAAAGTAAAATGCATATAGTACATGCATACAGTACACACAGGGAAGGTCATCTGCATAAAAATTATGCTTAAAGTTACATGCTGTTTTCTCAAACATGTTGTGGTTGATTGATTGCACAGACCTTTTTCTAATACTCTTCAATAAAAATGTTGAAGTTGAATGAAGGAAGGATTGACGTCATACGGAGCCTAGTGAAGAAAAACAGTCCAGAAAGAGACAGAGAGAGGGAGAGAGAATTCTCCCTCGTTCTCATGATGGATGATTTTTTTTAAACAACTGTAATTAATCCACATTAGTTCCAGTGTCCCAGTGCACATGTGCTGCACTGCACCTCCGGGTAGATTTAGATGCTCATAAGACACAGTGAACTCCATACAAAAACAAGCAGGGTGCATGGTACGAACGGCCTCTCAGGTTATTCACAATGAACTCCAACTGATCAAAGTGTTCTTAAGTGGGTGCTCTCACCAACACAGGCTGTGGCCACTAGAAGACCCCCGCTGTCACAATTAAATGTTCAAGAGTGGATGTAATCAGTATGCTTTGTTAAACAAAAACAACAACAAAAAACCCTGAATGGAAAAGAAACATCAACCTTTATGTTTCTCTTTAGAGAAAGAGGAAAGCCAAGTGATTTTCTTTCATTATTACTTTCATTACTTGTTCAGCTATTAATTATGTGTACAGTCCAGCACGCACTGTACACTGTTAAAATATTTAATTCACAGCCCACATTTATACTTATAATTGTTATTATTGTGTTTTTTTAGGGTTGTTCATGTAGTTATTGTTGTAACCATAAAGAGCTTAAAAACATTTATGTTTAAAAAATATATTTAGTTCAAACCACTAATCAAAATGGTCACATTTTGATTTATACTTTATATTATTAAACTGTAATTTCAGAGGTGACATTTTGTTGAATATTGTTCATGCAGTAACTACAAATATAAGGCAGTCGAATCCTGCAGAGTACCTGTACTAAAGTTTATCTCAACAAGACCGGGTATCTGTGTCGATGGAGGTTTTGCTGAAAAAAAAATGACCTTCCCATTTTTCCACTGTTTTTCCTCTGTCTCTTAGAAGCTCCTCTGATCCTAACCTGGACCAAAACAAGCATTACAGTAGTCAAGTCCCTGGGCAATACCCAGGTGACTGCCGACAAAAGGTCGTTAGTGTGACAACAGAAACACTGAGCACAGAGCGCTGCTGTAATTAATATTGCTAATCCAACAGTGTTTTATATGGGCTCTTAGAAGAAGACAAACAAGGATAAACAGGTGAAGAAAACAGAGTGCAGAAAAGCTATGATGAATGAGTCGACTCACTAAGTGACTAATACCAGGGGATCACAGAGAGTCTTTCCCCTCCTGTTGTTAATATTTTAATAAACAAGGACGTCCACTATTTTCAAAGTAATACATCCATTCTCGGTACTAATTAATGTTCCTGATAAATACAGACCGTTAAAGCAGTGTCAGGGGACTAATTAGATCAGTGGAAGAGGAGTCGCTCAGCATGCAGTGAGGCTGTGAGGAGTAAAGAGGGAGAAGCATGCATTCTGTCATGTGATGGAGACCCAGCTGGCCACGTCTTGAGGAATTCTCTTTTGCTCTATCAAGAGAGAACCAAGGGCTAATACAGTACCATGAGATCCAGAACAACCAGTGGAAAACCAGATGCACAACTGAAAAAAAAAAAAAGTGATTCATCTTAATGTGGCAAACGTCAGTAGACACAGAATGAGAGCTGTGAACAGCAGCGAGGACAGGGCCTTCGAGGCCCAGAAGACAAACATCAGGCTGGTGTGTTGGGACACAGCAGTTCCTGTAATCCTGTCTTAACCACACCTCTAACCAGGTCCAGGTGGACACCTTCCCTCCCTCCTCAGAAGTGGGTCAAGTATAGATGAAAATCAGCTCTCAAGGAGAAACACTGGAAATGCATTTGCGAGAACGACGTGATACATTTGTTACCAAAAAACACTGCAGCGGGAAATGGTCAAAAAATCAATCTCTCCACGCTTCATAAAACCATCTCTCCAGGATGAGAGGGAGAGGAAAGAATAAAACCCACATTGACCCCTGTGACCTGTGAAAGCACATTCCTACATTATCATTCTCCATGCCTGTGCTGCGACCTTTTCAAATCCCTCTTTAAAGGTTGCATGTTCCTGAGCCCGTGGGTTTGCGCAGGCTCCACAGAACAGTGGGCTGAGTGAGCGCACCTTGCCTCTCCACCGAGCGACCTACAAAGCTATTGTAATAAAAGAGCTGTATTTATCAGAGCTTTCCACACCACTCTGTTTTACCTGCAGCAGCACAACACACAACCCGTCCTGGAGCTCAGGTCCTCCTCCACTCAGCACTTTAAAAAGCTTTTTAGGTATATGATTGCTTAGAGGGAAAGGAGCCTATCGCTCGGCTGGTCCGAGAGGTGAAAATGGTATTCAGGAGCCAATGAAAGTTTAATCAGTGTCTGATATGTCTGTGCTGTGCCATCTGAGACACAGAGCTGAGGCAGAATGGGCCAAAGTAGTCACTGATTATAATGCAGTTATTATAATATCCTTTTTACAGTTCAGTTTAATTACAAATCTAATAGCAAAAAAAGTCGACAAACTTCCTAAAAAAAAAAAAGATTCAGCTAAAGGATGGAAAAAAGAAAACATGTTTGAAAATGTGTTTTTACAAATAAACTTGGTGCTATTTTTTTAATCAACGAATTAAGTGAATGATG
>NC_024318.1:9245081-9344153 GCF_000523025.1 Cynoglossus semilaevis | reverse complement strand
GTGTGTGTGGCCAAATCATTCACTTTGGTTTTTACTGCGATTTAATTGATGCGAAACAACTCTTCAGTAACTGCAGAGTCTCTCACACATATCTGTGTTTGAATGATTTACTATTTTGAGACTCAGGAAATCATCTTGTCAAAATGAAATCTCTTTACATGAGTGCCTCTCCTGGAAAGACCTGCATTAAAAAAATACTCTCATGGAGCTGACAGCCAGATTACGACTGAAGCCAGGAGAACGGCCTGGGGATAAAGGGCTGACCTGAGGCTCTGAACTAAGTACAACCTCTAGGTTTTTTATTCATCTTTTTGGATTATGAATAAAGCTGTCAGGTGATTCTGAGGCGCTAAGAATGACAGGATGACTAAAAAGAAAAATATTTCACCATGACGTTTAGAAATGCACATCCAAGCAATTAAGAGCTCCATTGTCAGCCTGCAGCTCAATATCCTGGTATGTTGTGAAGAGATATGGTTGGCTGCTAATTGTTGTTTCATGGGCATTTCATTGTCCGGCGTTCAATGCAACCTCCTTTAATTAGCAGCATTTATGCAAACAAAAGATTTACAGCAAAAAAAAACAAAAACAAACAAAAAAAACAACCTTTTTTTGTTTTTCATTCAGATGATCACACAAAAAGCCACATTATATGATGCAGATGAGATTTGACAAAACTAAATAATTAGCAGAGCAAAAAAAAGGATAAAGAAGCCCAGGGCAAACAGAGGCACAAGGTTGCCATAATTTGTCAAATTATCTAATTAAGCTACTTAGTGGAACCATGCTAATGAGAGGGCTGTGACACATTTGAAGTCTAAACACTGTCTCATTTTTATCTGGGTGCAGCAGGAGAATAGAATTCTTTTTCAGAAGTGCGTCTCCAGTCTGATGCTCGGTCTCTGCTGAAACGATTTCGTTTTGCTTGCCTTATCTCATCTGCTCATCTCTTTCACTCTAATCTTATTGCTAATTCTTCCAAGACACGACTGCGGCGCAATTCCATTTTAATGATTGAAAACAGGTTTCTAGAAAACACAAGTGGGTTAAACAAACAGAGGAGCTCTGATGGGCACGGCACGACTGCAGCTCGTCTCTTTATAAGATATTTATAGCTGGGTACAGTGACATTGTTGCGCTGTGATGTGTTTGTATCTGCGGGGACATGTCTGTGCTTCTGTTCTGACTCACACAGTACCAGCGTCCTCCTGCTCATGTGACCTAAACCTACAGAGGTGCGTGTTTACAGTCAGTAACATGGCGTCCTGTGTGCTGTGACCATATCTTTAATTCATGTGCTGCCTTGGTGCCACTTCTGTGCCACGGTGTGGCTGATGACTTCCTGAGTGTGACACCGGGTGAGGAGGGAAAGTGAGAATGGGGAGAGGTGTTGATGTGGAGGCTCGACTGGTTCTGTTTGGGTTGGTTGTGTTCAAAATGGAAGCAGATGGAAACATGTGAGAGTTTCAAATGGACTGAGTTTCCTGCTTTGTGGGGTCTGCAGGGTCAACAGACAACTTCGCCACAGCACACACACACAGACACACGGCGAGGGAGTTAGCGACTCTGTTTTTATCAGCGGGACATATTGAAAAAGCAGCTGAGAAAAGATCAGAGCAGCACAGGGGAAATGCAGACCCCGAGGTGTGTATCTCCACTGACTTCACCTACACCCAGATAAGCCCCTTCAGCCTGACAGCACTTTCATTTTTGCCTCTTTCCTATTTCAATTGATTGAGCTTTAATGGCTTTTGGTAGATAACATCTTTGTATGTTTCACTGTATTTTTTTCTAATTAAGATTCACAATGACATGTTGGAGTCCTCCTGCTTTTGTAGCACCAGTCTGCTGCAAAAATAAAATGGAGCTTTTGTGAGCAGGGGAGCAACCATTAAATAAAAAAAAAACAAAAAACAGATTCATTTTCCTTCACTAATCTCTGGAAACTGAAAACACACCAACTCGCTCCTTTCTCCCTGCTGCTCAGCGGAGATTTTGAAAATCTTTGTTTTCTTAAATGATTCACTTCAGAGAAGTGCAAACAACTTAAAACATACAAAAATGTGAACAAAGTGCATTTAGAAAACGGCCTCGACCACGTTACATAAAGCCAGCAAAGTAATTGGGACACACTCGTCCATTAAATCTCCCCGATATGTAAATGTATTTGTGTTAAAGCAGTACAAATTGCCACTGCCTATAATGAATTTGCATTTTTTTTACCAATTTAAATTCACCTTTCCTCAATGGTACCCTATAATTGACACAGTTTTGTAATTTACTGTGAATATGAATGTACAGAGCCACGGTAGGATATATTATATTCCAAATCAGCAGCCACATCTATCATTCAGCGCTCCCAATTAAATTTGACATTCTGTATGAGACAGCTCTGAGCAGGCAGCGCTGTGTTTATGAATATGTATTTCTTCTACAATGTCAATTAAACATCGGATAAATGTCCATGATAAGCTTTTCATGAGCCTGAGTGTAGTCAAACTAATTCTAATTAGATGGTTTATTTGAGAGGTTCACGTCCCGACTGCGCACGTCTGAAAGCACACACACGTGTGTGTTTTTGTAAGAATAATAAATCGTCTTGCGTGTCTGAGTTGTTCAGCCTCAGAGCTTTCTTCTGGCCAACATTCCAGAAGGGGAAAAAAAAACCAAGACATCTGGAAGACATTTCCAAAGATGTCAGTAGATGTGCTTTAGACAGTGTCATTTAAAAATCCAAGGTTAAGGTCTGTTATAAAACAGCAGAGCCATCCAGGTGTCAGGAGACATTTTCTGGACTCCCCTGAGCTTTGTGACGGAAAAGAGGATTTTAAGAAAAAGACAGAAAGCCTCACTCCACTACAACTACCGCAGAGCTTCCAGAGTAAGGATTAAGGTTTAGCTTCCATCTGCGTGACGGACAGATGAGCTCTTAGCAGGAAGGTCTAATCTGTTAAATGCTAATAAGAGCTTCATCAAGCTTTTCCAGTCTAATGAGAGCCAGGCAGAAGCTGTTCTACCTCTGATTGGCCGTCTGCTGATGAGCACTTGACATGCTTTCCTCAACGGCTGTCCGCACAACAAGAGTTGAGTTAGGAGGTCAGAAATCACACCTGGGTTCACATCAATCACATGTCCAGTCTGAACGCTACATGGATTCATTTGGCCGGCTAATTTGATTTTGCTGTGTGGTTTTGTTGCCATCTGAGTCACGACGAGTTCCTCCTCCATGACAGGAGAAAACACAAACGAGCTGCTTTCTAATGGAAAATACAACAAATGGGAGTAACTTAAGTATAAAAAGTATAAAACCAGTTCTCATTAAAGTTATAACATATAAAATGTAATGAAGTAAAGTCTGTGATTTGATATTTAATGTTGGTCTGTTGACAGGAAACAGGACAAAAGAATATTTCTGTTTTAACTGACAGACTTTGGTGTCAGAAAAAAGAGAGAAAGAATCTATTCTTTTTGCATTTGTATATTCGCTGCGTATATACATAATATGGTAGTAGGCATCAGTTACATCTGCATATACTGTATGGGAAAGTTACTGGTTGTTGGGGTTTAGCGACATGGGTATAAATGAAAATGACGTCTTCTTCCTGGAAGTGTACAGATCCTCCAGCAGCAGCGTAATTCTATACTAAGTACAAAAGCCTGGCTTCGTGGACATACAGTGTGTGTTTACGTCTGTGTTTGCTAAATAGAATCAAGTTGTCAGTATAAACAGACAAAAAGGCTTTCCTTCAACCTTTATCTGACAAAGAAATGTTTAAGTGCGTTACCAAAACACTGATTCAGTTTTTCTACCAACCTTATCTGAATATTGCCTTAAAGAGCTGAATTTAATTCCAAGCGTTTAAAATCTAAAATCCAGCATTTAACTTGAAAACATGAAAAACATCTGTGTGATGGTCTTCACTGACCCATGCTGTCCAACAACTTAGGTCATGGGGGTTAACTGGTATCGGGGCAGTTCAATCATATGAGCTGATGAGTTGAGTTTCTGATATGATAATGTCTTCCATGGAATAGTTTTATTTCTGCACTGTTCAAATAAGACAGAAAAAAGAGTATTCAAAATATATTAATATTCTAGATCAAGGCCTGCAGCTCAGATGCTTTTTAGGACAGGTTTATTGAACCTGCGGCAGGAAACAAAACTATAAAACACCTTCACAGCCATGAATAACGCTGAAAGGTGGAAGGAAATGAGACATCTTATCACTGTTTTCCACCAGGCCAGGTAGGAAAAGGCTATAATGAGTCAAACCGTTGAAACTGCATTCAGAACGTGCCATGCAAGTTTGTTTTATTATCAGTTTCCGTCCAAAGCTTTATAAACCTATCACAAAGGTTATGCCCTTATCTCTGCTGTGTGGAAATACATGTGAGCCCAGAGGAAAAAAATATCTATTCTCTTGTAAGAATTGGATACCCTCGACTCAATGGGTTTGTTGGAGGAACACAAAGACACACACACACACGCACACTGATATTTGGAAGGAAACCAATATGGATGATAACATAAGCTGGATGCTGTGCATCAGCCAGGCCCCGGCTTTGTTCGCGGTAACATTCAGACATAAAGCAGAGACTCAGAGGATGAAGGCAGACTCTGGCTCTGTCTCAGATTTGAACAGAAATGTATACGTTATGCTGCAGATTCCTGCACAAACTGCAAACCAGTTCCACTACAAATGGCTCTGGAGAAGAGTTTGAAACTATATGTAAAATATATGCAGCTGGCAGCTGCTGTGGTTTTGTTCCTTCTCTGCAGCTTTTCACAGGGCAGTGTGCATTTCTACAAAAATAACCTTCTGGTGTGTTTTTCTAAACTAAGTTTGAAAGTTAACCCGTAGAAAAGTGCGGCCGCCATCTGAAAGGCATTTTCACAAGTGCTCCCTGTGTGAACCACTGTAAGTGCTATTCCACAAAATGAAGTGATGGAAACGGTGCAGTGCATCACATGCACACGAGCCCCCAAATAATCCCCAAGTACGGCCTACGTGGTTTCCAAGGCCAGGAGTTAATCCCATGTGATAGGTCACCATACATCTGATCAGTTCTTGCGGAGTAATTGACATCCTGACATCTTTGTACCTGCAGCGAACGTGTTTTTCTTCCCTCCTATGGATTTGGAATATATGGCGCCTCCAGGTTAAAACAACTAATTTTCAAAATAACAAAGCCAGACACAGACACAGCCTTCAGGGAGCCAAATGTTTTACACTACTGTAGCAGCCAGTGCAGCGGTATCACACTGCTGATAGATACTTCTAAATAAGATATGAGACACGGTTTTCTCGTGTGTTAGCCTATAACCTTTCAATTATATAGCCCTATAACATTTCAACTTTTATTGTCAGATATGATGTTGATAAATGTCACATAAACCGCAAAGAACATAATGGTTGCAGTCACCGTTCAAGTGAAACAAACCCAAATCCCAAAGGATACCAGAGCGAAGTAAACTAAAGTACGACTGAAGGTATTTCCTCCATTCACAGTTCAGATATGAAACTTATTTTCAGAAAGGTTGATCTAAATCCATCACATGGCAACACACTTGGATCTTTAATGAGTCAGGCAAAAAAAAAAAAAAAACAAACAACTGGCCAACTGACCCTTTTTTCATTGAATCTGTTTTTAGAAAAAAAAGCAACAGTTCCTTTTTTTTTTGCTGGGGCTTTATGCTTAACCACACATGATTAAGTACATTTTTTATATAGAGGCAGTAGTGTAGCCACACGACGTAAGTTGACTTTTATAGGAAACATGATTAGAGATGACAATCTTAAAGGTACAGTTAGATCCACACTCACACA
The DNA here is from genome assembly GCF_000523025.1 of Cynoglossus semilaevis. NCBI lineage: Eukaryota > Metazoa > Chordata > Actinopteri > Pleuronectiformes > Cynoglossidae > Cynoglossus > Cynoglossus semilaevis. The sequence goes on along the minus strand of NC_024318.1, from coordinate 9,338,325 downwards.
GCCTGGCCTTTGCATGTTGCTTATTCCATAAACATTAAACGTTAAATTCAATAAAAAGCCTAATACTATTTCATACGTTGAGTGGCCCACAACCTAAATAACTTTGCTTTTCTTTCATGAAAATCCCTCATATCACGTTTCTCAAACCCAGGTTTTCTCTAATATCCCGTCATCCCCTGAAGGAGCACTTGTGTGTCTCACTCTGTTCAGCGGTTTGCACATGGTCAATCCTCTAACTCCTTCCACATGTGCACCGGCCGGGGCCACGCAGCAGATGAACCCCAGATAAAACACTGCCTTGCTTATCTCTGCAGTCAAGTCCCTCAATTATTACTAAATAAAAGATCAATCCAAACGCTGTTACTGACACGCTGTATGACGGGCTTAACGTGACGCTGTTTCACAGCTTTAAAGCACAATCCAAATCCATTTAGATAAAGTTGGGATAGAAATTGGTTTTGGAGAAAGATGGGGAGACTGACACACACAAAGATAAAGGAGTGTTGCAAAAGATTATAGCGGTTTTTGGGAGGCTAGGACTTTAAGGCGTTAACTTCTGAAGGATTAACTGCAGACAAAATAATTCTCTTAATAAATAATGCATTAAATTTAAATTTCCCCAGTTAATGTTTGACACACTAACAATGATGCACACACACTTCAGCCCAGTAGGTGGCAACATTGCTTCTACAATATGGCACACCTGAAAACACCTGAGCTAACATTAGCTACAACAGGCTTGGTGAGACAGACCATTGGGTACCGAAAGAAGAAGTTCAGGGAAAAAAAATCTCAAATGTTAGCAATAATAGCTTTTTTATTATTTTTTTTAAATTACAGGCTTCAATTAAATTTTTTACTTTTTCAAATCCTGTCCCTTAATTTTATTTTGAGAAACAAAGGTCTGCTGGAATGCCCTAAATGCTGCTTGTCAAGAGGAAAATGTAATTATTTTTGTCTGGTTATTCATGCCATTATTAGGAGCTTTCATAGAACTCAAGCTTATTTTATCTTTTAACCTTTCCAGATTGTTTAATCACAATAATTAGCCGCATTTTAACAAGAGTCAACAAAAAAATAAACAAGTATAAATGAAGCAATTTACTGATATAACAATTGTGTTTTATATTTTACGCTGCGTAAGAGGCAGAGAATATCACAACACACCAAACACAGCTGCAAGCGTAGAAGTGGGTTGAAAATATAAAGATGCACTAATTTTGAAATGGGCCATGAAATACACAGGGCTGTAAATCATGGCTGGTCACAGGGAGAAGCTAATAAGCTCAGCAAATGAATGATGAGGAGAGCTGAGCAGAGGACTCCCCCTTGCTCTCCCCATTATCTGACGACACGCAGAGAGGCTGCCTGGTGTGAACACACGGGCTTCATGCCTGCAGTGGGCAGCGGCTCACGCTGGGCATCCCGCATGCATCAGATAATTGGTAGAGCACCGACACGCGAAGCGGTCTGCTGAGGGGATGGCGTGCAGAGAAAAACACACAACTTCAGCAGATGGTTTGTCTGATGAGTAAACAGCATGGGGACGGAGACTTGGAGGATGAAGGATCCTTAAAATGTAAGAAAAGCATCAGAGTCAGGGAGAGGAAGTGCTAATCCGTGTTTTCTGCTCCCATCTTTGGCTGCACACATCCTGACTGACAGACAATACAACACAGGCAGAGAGATCTAACACTGAGTGACAGCGGATTCGTTCATTATCACACTACATTGGGTTCTATCAGTGCTTCCTAACAATCCCAGGTGTCAGAAAATCAAAAGGCAGCTGAGCAGCCATGCAGAGAAGAGAAAATCAAATATGTCACAGTAATAACAAAACACCTTATATTTGGCTTTTGACGATGCAATAAACAAACACGTTGAGGGAAACAGTTTAGACACAGCGAGAGCAGGTAGAAAATGGATTATCACACTCTTCCAGTCACTTTATACAGCAGCACAGGTCAGAGGAGACAGAGGAGACACACCCAAAACCACTGTGACGGGGTTAATGACGGTTTCTGTCTCCTAAACTCCAGCTGTGGAGCAGCTGGGCTTCCAGGATGGCAGGTGACATTTACACTTTGTGTCATACCAACCAGGTCACACTCCACTTCCCACCTCGCTTTGCTTCATCGCCGTGATGCCAACACACTTTCTTTCTTGACACGAGCACTCAACCAAAGGCCTAAGGCACGCTCACGGCTACACAGTTTATCACTGTTTACACCCAGAACCACGTACTGACGCAGAGACAATGGAGACAAGTTAAAATGGAACTCACACTTTTTTTTTGGTTTGCTTAATTCTTATTTAGTCCCAGATGGATGCGGGCTGACGAACAGCATGATAACAACAGAAGTTCAAACCTTGACTCATGTGTATTTAAAGGATGATTTAGTTTGGAATTCACACATCATCTGTGTTAAAGTGGGAAACTTTTTTCACACACCGAAAATGTGATTTACAAGTCTAAAATTGATCTATCTAGATATATATGTTTACATCTACACATATATACACAATGTACTGTATATGTAAAATATATGTATATTTAGTATATTGATATATATTTAATAAAAAGTGTGTCCATTGTCTGTTTTATTTATGTAGATCATTTTTATAACATTTTTGTTCAACTGTTTGTATAAATGTGTTTGAAAATAATTTTTACAATAATTATGGCATAATTATATATTTTATTTCTATTGAATTTGCGGTGAGTAAAAATATTGTACATAGCAAAAGTTTTTTTTTCTGTGGTTTTAATACCACATTAAGAGGGTTTTTTTTGGCCCCACGGGGGGCATGTACACTATATGGTTGAATCTCTTGATGTGTGTGATGTTTGGTGAACAAAGTGGGTTAAAGTGTGAGAATCGACCCAACGTGCGAGCACGGTCTGGCAAAAACTGCTGATTTAGTGCAAAAGGCCATCTGTGCCATTTTCCCTGACCTTCATGGTGATGTGATTCTGACAGGAAGCAATTCCCTCTCAGTAGGTGAGTGATTGTGTGTGTGTGTTTGTGTGTGTGTTTTTTTTATTGTACTTTTGGATGAAGTTTTAGAACAACCCCTTTTTCTTTAGGTATTTAAGGAAAGTGCGTCAGTTCAAGTTCATTCAATAACGTGAAAAGGTTCAAAGGTAAACAGCAGGAAAGAAAAAAAAAAGCAGGTCAGGATGTGAAAGTGGACAGAAGGAGAAACAAAGAACAGTGTTTGTTTCGACTTCTACAGAGGAATGGAGAGAAGAGTGTGGACAAAGGTTCATTTTGAATGTAGAAGGAACAACAGTGATGGATTTGACTACTATAAATAGGAGGGAATACTACTGAAAGTACTGCAAAAGTAGGTGCATTTGGACACACACAAAAAATAAAGTATTTTTTTGTGTAATGATTTTGAGTTTGAGTGTGCAAGAAAGGTCTACAGAGGATGAAAAACAATCTCATGTGAAGCTGGGACTGTAAACACTTCACAATTTACTTTCTTTGAAGAGTGTTCAATTTCCTATCTCTCTACTGGCTCTGATCTTCTCCTCGTACACGAGTCCAACTACAACAGCCAGCACAAACAAACTGCCGGCGCGGAGAACATTACCGTTGGATTGAACATATACCAGAAAGGTTACGCAGTGTGTGTGTGTGTGTGTTTTCTCTGCCATCAGCTAAAGATCCAGTGTGGCCTCACAGTCAGGGTGACCTACTGGTTTCCTCCCCTTTGGTCTGTACACAGCACTTTGTCAATATACCCTCAACCTGGAGCAGCTTTGACCAGGCACAGACCACAGACCTGGTTGGTGAACAGAATCTAAACAAATAACCTTCCCAGTTGTCACAGATTTACGAGCAACTGACAGCGCTGCTCCACAGCATCTCCACGGCACAGCAGGTATGAATCATTCCTCTCGCTTCCTCTTCACCTTTGAATTGGGTGAGAGTGTCACGGAGTTGGAGCGACAGGAGGTCATATTGCATCACTGGATTTTATTAAATACCTGCTTTTTTATTCATCCTGGTTTCCCTATTATCCCTAATGCGGAGAAGCTGTTATTGCCACTGCGGGAGGGGATAAAATGAGACATTAGTAGGCTAAGTGACTCTTGCAGATGTGACCAAGTTGCCCCATTTTCCACATCATGTTTCATGGGGCTTGTCCTGCCTGCTGAGCTCTCTCACCTCTTCTCCTCCGTCTTAGGGTGAGACCAGTGCCATCCAGTGCTGATTGTTGAAAGGACAAAGCGTCCGGAAATCTATGCCTACTGTTATACAAGTATGACTCCAAGAGGTTGCACAATGATCAGAATTGTTAACAGGTCTGCTGATAAAGAACTGATATGGAGGAACATCCAACAAAGGTGTGAGAAATGATTTCTCTCACCTTGTCATGAACTCTCATAATGAAAAAATACGGAAAAAAAGGAGTGAAACTTTTTCATTCTATAACATTGTTAAATGAATAATATTAAGGTCAAGACTAATTTAGTTTGTGATAACCAAGTGCAAAAACCACTGATTAATGTGAATAATGATAGTACGTAGATCTACATTTAGTTCTGTCAATACTTTGTCTTTTTCCAGGCTTAAAAGTATAGAAAATACATCTTTAAAAAAGCCTTTGATAAAAAAAAATAAAAAAATAAAAGAGTTTTTTTTTTCTAACATAGAGAGTTTGGGCCTACTGTACTGTACTGTGTAACAGTGTTAAAGTTTCAGTGTTCTGTACTCTGCACTGGAGACAGTATGGCTAACAGTAATGAGACAAGAGGAAGCCTGCAGGTCCTGCTGTCATGGTAGACATCCTCCTCTTATCTCACTCTCACCTGTGTCCTGAGCCGTTAGATTCATCCAACTCCTTGTGGCTTTCCGGAGTGACATTCGATTAGTTGCCCAATTAGAGACAGGATTGCTTTAAGGTCTCTTTTTTCCTCTCGTATCAGGGAGAGGAGAGCAGACAGAGAAAGTTCAGTGTTTTCTAAAGGCAGCGAGAGACCACGATGCTCGTGCCAGGTGTAAATGCAAAACTAACATAATTTATACACGCGGCTGAAGCACACAGGGGAATGACCTCGGTCAACTCCTAGTGTTTGTCTAGATACAGAACAGTGGGATACGACATCATGGGAATTATTTCAACAAAAGTTGACTTCAGAAGAACTGCAGGTAAATAATTCACCAGCAGCTGTGTCGAGTCCTGAGAGAATCTATACACAGATGCTCCCGCTAAAACACGAGACTCACAAGAAGAAGATAAAAAGCTGATGCGACACAGTTGATGAAAGACACGTTTGCTTTAACCTAGTTCCTCTGATGGTTTCATAGATTTTCCTCAAAGAGGGGTTAATGCTTATGTTGGTAACTGCCACTTCTGTTGTCACTAATTGATTCTTGGTTGTTATGATGATGACTATCAACTGAAATTCACATCAAAAAAGACCCTGCACGTTGGTTTCAGTGTTGAGCGGGCCAACGCTCCCTCCCACACACACACCACTACTGGTCCCTGTTTCTCACCAAATTTGCAGGGCTGTGAAATGACATATGGTTCGGCTGTGGCCAAGTGTGAGAACAGGTGGAGCAGGTGATGGTGTCAATGGCTGGAGACACAGTGAAGAAGAGGCAGCACCTTCTGTCACGATCTAGGGACTTAACACAGCTCTCATCAGCCCCGGGGGCAACTGTTGACATCTGGGTCGAGTTGATAAGAGCTGCGATTGGTTAATCAGACACCTTCACTGACAGCTCCAGCTCAACCAGCTCCTTCCTCTGTCAATGCTTCGTCTTTGAAGACAGGAAAACAATAGGCACAGACGGCTGTCGGTAATCGACTGGGCGATGTCTGCACAGCACATTATTATTATTTACCTTTAGTCACATTTGTAATATGAAGTGATTATGGCTGCTATGGATTTTTAGCTGCAGGAATGACTATAGATGTACATCATGTGTGAGGAGATACATTAGGATATCTTTGCACGTTATATTCATTCTAACAATCACAGAGGCTCTGACTTTTTGATCTCACTCTCTACGCTGAGGGCAGAATTAATCTGGGATAGTACTTCTGTATTCCAGTGACATGGAGAAGCACCTGTAAGAAGCAGGGGAATTCTCCTTTTGCTTCAGCGAGCAACAGTCGCCGACACTAATTGTCTTCCATAGCTGAGCTGGCCTCGGTGGAAGCTGTGCACAGGGAGGCCCTCAGTGCACCATGGGAGAGCACCTGGGGTCCAGACAGAGTGACAGGAGCTAACATATACTTATGCGGCAAACTGTGAATAATGCAAATCATGTCAACCCTCACACACTGCACCTAACAAGACTCTGGTGGTTTTGAACAGCATCATCTGTTACCGCGAGGAATCCCAACGTGAAGAAGATTTACTCAGGGTACAGAAATATTTTTTACCACAGTGTACGTCACCTCACCTGAGTGATGTACCAATTAATTTAGCTGAATAAAAATGACTCAGGGCGGCTCTTCTGACAGATGCTTGAAAAGATGAATGATAATAGAAGCGGTGGGCTAACAACAAACATTACCTCACACTTTCTGACACTCCATCACACCTCGGTGGAATTCTGTTTTGAATTTACACTCACCACATATCAGAGCTGTAAATTTTAAAGCCAAACTTAGCAGCAGAGACGGAGCAACGATCAAGACTCGGTCACCACTCAGGTCTGGGCCCTCAGGCCTCATCCATCAGAGCATCTGCCGGCTGCTGTGAATCAGAGCGGGGCTGCTCTTCTGCAGACACTGCATTTTCAGTTGCCCACAGGGAGGGGAGGCGTTGATGGACACACCAGATAGGGCATCTGCAGCAAACACACTGTGAGCCATCCGGCCAGGGTTTGTCTCACTGTCAGAAACACTTTGACACACAAGCTCTGAAGAACACATAGTTCCCATCTGGCTGCAGTCAGTGGCACAGAGAGCAGTGGCAGAGGGGGGACTCACATTTCTGTCCCGAGACTGATGTATGTGCACCTATGGTGTTGTTTCGGCTGGGGAGAAGATTGGCTTGGCCGGAGACTGTCAAATAAATATCTTACACAGGGAAAAAAACAGCAATACTTGCAATAAATTCTTAGCAGCCACCGATATGTCTTTGCCCACTCTTGGACATGAGGCTTATACCTTCACCATATGCAATAGTTGTGCGTGATAGGTAAACATAACAGGATGATGTATTGTGTTGAACAGTAATTCTAGTTCCTCTCTGTCTCCCCCTCGGGCCAATGTGAAGTCTGGGCCTCATTGCTGCGTCTCACTAGAGGCCATATTTTAAACCCTGACACTGTGGCCTGGGGAGACGAGCCATGCGCGATAATTATGTGTGACTCAACACGATGTAGAGACACTTTGTAGTGAGCTGGAGACTTCTGCATGCATGTGGATGAATCAGCGTTGATGTGACTGTCATTACTCAATTCACATTTAGCCGGCCAGTGGCGTCTCTGACCCCTGAAACAAGCATGGAGAAGACAACCAGAGCGGAGAGGATATTAATAAAGAATGGAAAAGGCATAGTTTGAATCTAATTATTAATCTAATGCATTAGATGAGATCACAGTCTTCCCAGTGATGAGAAAATCATCTCCCGTAGGACTCCACACTGATAATTACAATAACATTAACCTTTGCCTTGTTAATTCAGACTCTCATAGCTATTCATCTCAGGTCGCAGACCTCGGAACATTTTTACCCACTACTTTTCACTCGCTCAAAACACTGATGTGATGTGGAAACAAATCAAACTGTAACGAGCACAGACTGCAGGAGTGTGTTTTCACCTGCAGGCGATCATCTACATTACATGTTGACAAGTTATGCCGTAACTACACTAAGCACAGGTGCAAAAGAATTCTGAAATAAGCGCAGGTTTTAAAATGTACATCAATGTGAACATAGCATTTTATAACTATTCTATTCATCCTTTGTGCATTTTAGGGATTTGTAAGTTTTAATATTTACAACATGCCGCAAATTCTGAAAGGAATGTATACTGTATGCATTTAAGTCACACAGAGTGCAGGGCCTACCCTAGAATACTGTCTTAAACAGAAAAACACACAAGAGACGTAATTGTCAAAACCATCCATCTTGCTTGACACTGACACAACTGCATGGCTTGAAATTTTGATTTATTACCTGCCAACCACGTCTGACTGCGGATCAACATGGTTTGGACGTGTGCTGCAATGTTTGGTCTCAAACCCTCACACAGGAGATAAAATATTTGCATGAAGGTAAATCATCCCTGTGTCATCTCATCATGTTTTCAACATTTCTCTGTTGATGCCAACACTGCTGTTGTACGTAGATAAACACTGTGTATAATGTGTTGAAATCATCCTCTGTTTTCAGAAATGACAGAATTATTATGCGTTAGCATTAATTGTTAGCAGAACGGAAGGGTATCACTCTGGTTTTGTAAACAACATATAGTAGATATAAACAGGAACGACATCAGGAAAGCTTGTGTAATGTTGAGTTAGTTAGGTATGCTTAGCAGTGAGTGTCTGCTGCTTTATGGAGCTGTATGCCAGCCAATATAATGCAGCAAATCCTTTGCTACTTTTTGTATAAATAAACCTAAAAAGTTTAATCCTAAATAATAGCTTACCTAAAATAAATTGTTCAATTGCCCATGTCATCTGTACCAACTAAAGAAACCAGTTTTCTTTGTTTACATTAAAGGGCATTCTGTTCCTATCACTTTACCAGTGTCTCCTTAAGATGTGAATACAGTATGATTATAAGTTTTACTCATTAGCGAATCGTTCTGCAAATCTTTAGTTTTGGACATTAAGTGTAATGTTCATCGTAAACTGCCACAAAAGTTGAACCTGTGTTGGTATCACTGCCGTTTCCAGACACAGAAGAGATTAAAACCACAGTTAGCACTTGACAGTTATTATCATAATAGATTTGTGGGAGGATCACCCCACGGAACATTTAGAAAATGACTGATAAATGTTCAAATGATAGCTACTCAACATGGAAATGGGCAAAAAAAACAGAACATTAACATAAAACAGTAATTACATTAACATTTGCAATTTACATTAAATCTTAATCAGCTCCATGATTGTTTAATCTCTTGACAATAAGGTGAATGGGCTCTGAGTGCATCTGTGTGTATGTGTATGTGTATGGGCATATGCATGTTTTATTTGTGAGCATTTACAGCAGAAATTAAAAGAAAAAATGATGATGCATCCTTGGGTAGTTAAATTTGATCTGGCACGATGTGCCCTCTGACTTTCCCTGATTTGCATCTAGATAGCTTTAATTATGACTAAAAGTCAAGTCACCCTCTGGATGGGGCAGTGAAGAATCGATTGAGAAGCGTGAATAATGACAGACGGCCCAGCACCACTACTCATCACAGCTTGAGGAGCAAATCAGCTGCTCTATGTGGCTGCGTAAATAACCAATAGACTGCACCACATGCTTGAACACTCTACATGCCATTATTTTCAAAGGGGTTGTAACAATTTAAAGGCTCTGTCGAATGCAAGCGATCAAAGATCCTTTTTGAAACTATAAATAAATTCTGCCGTGTGATGTGGTTCTGAAGTCATTTTCCTCGCTGGGGAGAAGGAGCAACTGATGTGGAACAGCAACAGCAGGCTGGCAAAGGGAGAGGTGAGTCCTGTTCTTTTTAATGTACATATATTTTTTTAACATTCACCTATGTTGTTATGGCTACAGTAGTGACAGTAAACTCAAAAAACAAAGGTTAGCATTTCAATAACAAACTTTTTACAAAGGCTTCTACTGTATATGTCCAGTCTGGACAAATCCTAGAAACACTGAATATCGTTTTTAACTGCACTTTCTAACTGGATTAACTTCACCTCAGAAAATGCCACGTGTGGCTCAGGAGCCACAGTTTGACCACCTGTGTAGTGCACTGACTATGTAAATTTGACATTAAAGGCTGCTTTTGATCTTCAATGAGGACCTGTAGGTAAAAACAAAAATCATTACATCATTATTTGTCTTTCTATGATCTTCATTTTTAAAAGCACAAAATCTTTTTCAAAGCCTGAGACCAAAAAAGGAGTGACTGTGTTCCCCCAGATTTCTGACAGGACCAATTATCTAAAGCCTTTTGATGTTTGTGAGTCTTATCTTTGTTCAATCCAAGCAGGAAATCCAACGTATTGACTGCACATCTAACAGGCACCAAAGATAGTTCTCACACAGGGAGTTTGCTGAGACACCAGATGAATGAACAAAAGAATAGATCATATGTGGTTTGACCATAGAAGGAGAGCTGGACCAGAATGACCAAATGCCATTCATCAACTGAAGGCTATTTTAATCCAAACAGAAACAAATATTTTAGTCTTTAAGTCTTTAACCTGATGCTGTTGTCAAGTTGGACAATATATTGATGAAACTAGTGATAACAAGACTAATAAAACTAAATCAAATTAAACAGTTGACCATGTCAGCACAGCTAACATCGACAATTGTACCAATCTGGGTTCATCCTTCATAACGAGAAGAAGAAATTAATAAAAGAACAAAAGTAAGCAACCATAACACATGCACTAAGGAAACAGCTATTTAAATGCTTCATCCACTTGGTGTGTGTGTGTGTGTGTGTGTCAGACCTAACTTTGTTTCTGTTAGCAGTGTTTGCAGCGGTGAGTAGATTAAGTCTGACTTTCTCTTTGTGCTTCTAAACTGTTACCTGATTAAATAACGCTGCCTCTCTGGTATCTCTAAAACAACGTTGTAAAAATGCAAACAGCCTGACAAAAACCATTCCATCATTCTCCTCACGCAAACCGGAAAACTTTACCATTTCTTCACAAAAGACTTTTTATTTCTGGTGCCACAGTCGAGTTGGTCTGACCTCCCAAAAGCTACATGGAGATTTTTTTTTCCATCTTTAACTGGGGCATGGAATCACTGCAAAGGCACGGTTTGCACTCCGTTTCCAGCCCACTTCATGAGTGTGTGGTGAGTCTGCCTGTCCTGGTGGACTGAATCAGGACATAATGGGTTCATTAAAAATCAAGACTACTAGCATTGGGAGGGATGATTAGTGAGATAAGCAGTGGATATGAGCTTAATGGAACAAGAGGTGGCTCACTAAGATTAAAAGCCTTTTCCACATCACTGCCATTTTCTCTTCAGAGCAGCAGCCAATTTATAAATTGAAATTCTTTCAATTATTTTTTAATTTTCTCCTCCGAAACCCAACATAGATTCATAATCCTTAATCAATAGTAGACTAGAGTTTGACTGGGAGACAAATTGCATTATTTTTAAGTCATTCATTGCTGAATGATTTTTAGTGTATTTAAAATATACTCATATTGAACTTAGTCAACATAAAATATTCCACCAAAATAGATGATTGAATGAATCAAGCGCAGCACAAGAGAGATGGAACAAGAAAATCAAAATCTCCCCTGTTCAACTACGTACGAAGCCAAGGTAAAGGGCAAAGTCAGGAATAATAAATCTCAACATTTGACTCATTGTCAACTCTAGTATTCCAACCATAGAATGTATAAATCAGGCATGTCAAGAACCTGCTACGAGCCAGATTTCACGGCAGCAGAAACATGGAAATGGGAGGTTGACTTCTGCCACTCAAAAATGATTCCGAGAGCTTTGTAGTCTGATACCCTGTCAAGAGCTTTGCCGACTCCACGGTTTGTAGCCCGGGCCTTCAGAGGCTGTGGAAGAGGATGAGAGACAGAAATAAGTCTGTTCTGTCAGAAGAAACCACAGAGCTGTCAGATGACGCAGCTCACCCAGGACAACAACACGAGGCTCAGCATGAACGCCAAAAGAAACCATTTGTTTGTAGCATACAAACCGGCGCTGTGCTAGCATGAAACAATTTACTAACTTCTCCCACTGCAAATCCAAATCAATAGCTGCCACGGAGTATTATACGCCTGTTTTTTTGACACATTGTATGTCAACAAATGAACCATAAACACAGAAAGACATGCTGTACACATGTGGCCTACATATGGCTTTGTGGCTGCATGCACACTGTGCACGCAGACCTGAGGCCTTACTGTACCCCAAACCATTTTCTGTTTGTGCCAAAACAAAATCAGTTCCCCACAAATGCCAAACTACTACAAACTGGCACTAAGCATTCTGTCAGAGCTGTGTTTAGACAGCATGTCTGAAGTGTCAGCGATAATGTGACAGGTTGGATCAGGTTATGGTCCAACTGGCCCCGGCTGTCTGGTAAGGGCAGGGAGGATAAATGGGCTTTTTATCAGGTTGTGTTGGAAGAACTTAACCAAGGAAAAAAAGCTTAAAGGCTTCCTGGGATTTTTCACAATCTAACAGAAGAGGATAAAAAGTGTCAAAAACGATGGCGCTGAGTTCTCGTGTCGAATAGTTTTGTTTCACAAAGACACAATGCAAGGGCAAATATTCTCACTATCATTTGACAAGGTTGCACAGGTGCTGGCATGAAACCCTCATTCAGAATCTGAACAACAAAAAATACAATAAAAGCTTAAACGTTTGTGTTTTCTTACCATCCTCTGTTCTTTATATTTGTCTTTATTTTGGAAATACTGTATATTGTTGGTACTTAAAGAGCTGATAAACATTATTTTGGAAATACTGTATATTGTTGGAACTTAAAGAGCTGATAAACAGTCTGCTTTTTTGTTGTCCAGTGCTCCTCAAAATCCGAACAAACAGTGCTGAATCGTAATACATCCATGCTTAAAAACATAAGCCTTTGGTGGATGCTCCTTTAATACCCTGTAGTAGAGTTACATGTAACTTGAGAAAACCCATGTATTCATATTGAGGAACATGCGAACTCCACACACAGGACTACAGGGGAGTTCAGCTTGATATTTTGCTAATTTTTTTCTCAAGGAATGGTTGGTTTACTTAACTACTATATTTTTTTAAAGAAAGTATGGCTACTTTTTTGAACATGGAGCAAACCTTAACTACAAAAGCTACATAACAGTGACAAAGACTATGTCTTAAAAAAGCGTTTAAACAACAAATTGAGCTGTCGTGTCTACTTTCAGTGTCTGAAGGTCACAGCTCAGACACTCTGTCTGTCTTCATTACAAACCGACCAGGACGACATCAGACGAAAAACCTTGGCTCAGTGTGGGAGCCGCTCTGACGGTATATTTAATAATTGTTATGCTCTGAAATACAACACCGCCTGTATTCATCTTCTTTGCCAGGAGCTGACGTTAGCTAACCTTTTATACATCATTTCATCATTAACAAGTCATCAGGCTGGTATGGATTCTGACAGATGGATTGTATAAAAGAAAAACATCAGCAAAAGACTGATTATACTTTTCCACTAAAGTCAGTCACACTACAATGAAGCTCTGACACCGTAACTACTGGCATCACTTTCGACAAAATAGGTTTTGCCTGATGGCTGTGGCTTTGCTGCAGGCAACTCTGACAAAGTCATACTTCCGTTCACAGTATCAGTATGATAATCAGTATATCCAAGGTTAATCATTATCCCATTTGGCTCAGTACAATCTGTTTTTTCACCTGCCTTTGCTTTTCATGATAAAGCTGCTTTATATAAAGCTTGTTATTTTACACCCTGCAGTACAGCAGAGTACAGGGTTTTAACAAATTAGAGGGAAAAAAAAACCCCAGAAAATATTACAGAACATGCTCTGCTCTGAGTAGAGTCTTTGATTACTATTGCTAAAAGTGCTAATTTAGGAACCAGGCATTTGTCAATGTAATTAAAAATAGAAAATACACAGTAAAAAAAGCCACCGTTAGAATATACTCTTCCATTTATTCTAAAGATGGAACTTCACATATTTAAAATCTCATTATTGCGACAGAGTAGAATATTTTAACCTCATTTTAGCTTTTGTGACATTTCCACAATGGATTGGCCAGGAAATAAAATCTTAAATGAATGGATCGCAGGAGGAAGGAAAATGTAATCAACATTCAATTTCCAACATGAATGTGTGGCTTTTTTTATGTGTGAGGAGAAAAGAATCTGACAGAAAATGTGCTGAAATATCCAACTGCCAAAAGGCCTTCAAGTAATCAATACAGTTCCCACTGAAAGACAAATATTCACAGGACGACCTCATCTTTTGTTGTTCAATTTGAGGGTTGTCCTCCTCAGAATATTTTTGCATCCAAAGGCACAAATAGCACCAGTTTTGCCAGAAAACAACGGTTCTGTTTTGATATTAAAGAAGTCGCAGATCTATAAAGAAATGTTAAGTAAAGATGAAGAATCTAACTGATGCTGTTAGTCCGTGTAGAACGCATTAAAGCAGCTTGAACATTCACATGTACCTCAAAGTAAAACAGCAGCTCCTCTCTGTAGAGTATCGAGAGATACTTCCTGTACAGAGATTTTCAGAGCAGACTCATCGGGGGGAAGACCCGGGGGTGGATCCAAGACCCAGAAGAGAGATCACAACTCTCTCTGGGCGACTGAAAGTGGCTCAGGAGAGCAGCGTCTGGGATTCCCTGCAGAGCTTGCAGCCCCTGAGACCCAGAAATGCGGATGAAGACAGGTTGAGATGAAACACATCGAAGTTCACAGCAACACCATTTCACTTGTGCTTGAGAAGGACTGGACTGTCAGAGATCAGCACATAACTAGTAAGTCAATGCTTCAGGGCTAGAGGAGTAGAGGAGAGCACTGCAGACCACTTTACATGACAACAGCTTCCTAACAGCTCTCACTGAATAAAAAATAAGACAATCTGAGAATGCAGAGTGATAGCCCAGGGTGATGCATCAATTGTTCTTTTAACACATTTGGAATGAAGAGGGACCTTTGTCAGACTGATTAAAGGGGAGAGAAGAATTCGGGCACTAACCGATTGAAGAACATGGAGCTCTGCACTGCACCTTCCCTGTGATGAAGGAGCGGGTGAAAGTACCAGAATTTATGTAGCACCATTTATTGATTTGAAATAGAAATGCAGTTTATTAGACTATTAGCTACTCCGCACTGAAATTTAGGAGACAATAAAAAAAAGGAGGATTGTCAAACGCCTTGTCAGAAAAAAAAAATATAAAAATTAGAAGAAAGCTCTACACTCTTCATTATATTACTGACATCGTAATGCTTGCATTCGAGTAGTGTCACGCCGATTAAATCCCGAAGAGAGGAATCCAGTGAAAATCAGTGAAATAAACAGCATTACAGAGGAGCAGTGAGGCAATATCAGAGATTGCCCTGAGAGAGTGTAATGGAAAAGGACTTGTTCTGTCACAGCCTCTTATGGTGATAGAATGCCACATGGTCCCTCCTGACAGTGTGATATTGGCTTGGCACGAGCTTGATGAATGTATCAGCCATAAGTCAGACAAAACCCTGGCCTTTCTGGAGCAGCACCTTCTAAGATGTTTATGCCCGGCTATAGAGACAGACGTTGTGTAATAAGAATGGGACCATTGTTTGAAATAGGTTTAGGGAAAACAGGCAGGCCCAAATCCAATTCCCACTATTATATCAAACGGAATGTTATTACTCGGTGAGGTACGATGTGTTGCTGCTTGAAGAAGAAGAAGACGGACATTTGGTAAAGGTGACTTTGCAGTAAACCTCTGGAGAACGAACATCACCTTCCTGGTGTTTTGTTGTGGCAGGAGGTGAAAAGAGTGGAAAGAAAAGAGATTACACTGTGAGAGGTTGAGGTGCGACCTTTTTTTTCAGGCAGGTGAAGACCCTTTCCAGACCACCTGGCTTCCTGCCAAGGTCAAGCATTTAATGCTGCCCTTTTTGATCACTTCAGACAGATACAGGAGCTAGCATCCAGTGTGTGTTCACAGCGCAAGGCAAAGAGGAGACAGCTCTGATAAAGGGTTCAAGCTGGGGTCATATAGTTAACATAAACAGCTATTACAAACATCCCAAAAAGTAGGCTGTCTGGCTTGATAATTTTTTATTTGCATTTTAATGCCGCACAAACACGACTCTCTGTCTTGAAGCCCTGTCATCTCCTTCTACTGATTTGAACCAATTTTGTCCATTTTGGCCCCAGACAGACTGTGAACACCTACTGTTATATAAAGCTGCTCTGCCTTGTACTTGACCCCAGTGACCAGCTTTTTTTACATGCCCTGTCGAGATGCAGCATGTACTGCTAATACTGTACCATCAGGACCCGACTTTGCTTCACAAAGAAACAACCTTGTGAAGAAAAATATAAACAAAAAAGGAAAACTTAACTGAACTTGTAAAATGGTTTGAAAACAAAATGATATTATATATATATAACACACAATTCTAGATCCTGTTGATAAAAAGATAGTTATTTTCATACTCTGAGTTTAGAGTTCTTATTATCGATGCTGCCTACTAATTATGCAAATTCCAAAGAGATAATATGTCAGCTGATTGATGATGTTCTTGATATTAGTTGTGCTACATACTTCAAGTTACTGAGGTAAACGAAAAATGCCATTACTACTGGCTAAAGCTAGAGCTATGTAGCAGTTAACCAATTAAAACTACTCCTACAAAACTGGGACTTCTTTAGTATTAATGCATCTTAAACATAAACAATAATACCAGCTTGTCTGACAAACTAACATACTAACTTCAGGCGGCAGAAGAGAAAGCAAGAAATTAAGACACTAAGCTAAGCTAACAACAAGCTGCGATAACCACACATCTACTGTTTACATAGAAGCATTTCATTGACAACATCACTTAACTTCCATTAAATCACATAAACTATAAATATACCACAGGTGCATCATGGTTAGCTCAGCCTGAACATGCTATCATCTTTTCATATACGCGTATGGTAACGTCAGACAGTGACACTAACTCTCCTCCTCCTGCCTGAAATAAACCTCACTCAGGTTAAGCAAACAACCATGTGAGATTTGCTCTTCACAACTCAGCATGGATTGACCTGAACCAAGGCTTTAACCTTTAATACAACTTTAAAGAGTATTCATGCCCTTTCACAAGTGCCTGGAAATACTGTATGAGTCACTTGGTTTCATTCAGACTCACTCTATGTATGCTGGGCCTTTATTGGAATTTTCTTTTGGGTCTAATTTAATCTTTAAAACGATGTTTTGTGAAGGTGAAGGTGATGAAAGGTACAGAGAAAACCCTTCAATTTTATTAGTTTTGGTGAAATTTCAATATTTGATGCTATTACAAAAGCCTTTCAGAGTACACAGTGACATGACTGGTATGGAAATTGTTGATATCGGACCATTTTTATCCATCTTACCGTCGGGCCCTGTATATACATGCAAAAAAGAATTGGTACGATCAAGTAATTTATGCACAACAATGAAAGTCTGACTTTTAAATATATCACTGCCTGAAGCCAGGCTTGGAGGTTGATTTGATTCCACTTTGAGATAGTGAAAGATACGTCCAATTCCACCTAATCACATGCCAGAGACCATGCAATCACAGAGCAACAGCTAAAGTAATCTCTGTGGTGGTCTCAACCCCTCCTCTCTAATGTGATTCTCAGTCCTATAACACTGGGAGCACATAGCAATCCTGTTGGTGTGGTCCCTATAGCAAGCAACCCCATAGTAATTTTTGCAATTTTTGATGAAAGAAAAAACCATATTGTTGTTTGTCCAAAACATACATTTACAAATCTACAGTATTAATCTATTGCATGATTTACTAATAATAAATGTAGAAACGTCAAATATAAATCTCAAAGGTCCACAAAGACATCTTTCAACCAGTCAATGGTCGGGATTACATGTGGTGATGCAACATGGTGCACATAGAGGCAGCAATTATTAATCAGTCTATAACAGTTGTTCAAGCCAAACTACTGTCCTATTCAAGCCAAAATGTTCTTCTTATTAAAAAAAGAAGAAAAAATACATTTCATAAAAATGCCATTTATATTTTGACTTTTGAATAAATACTCAAATAACAATACACACAAAGGACTAATCTGACTTAAGGTCTACATAAAGGTCTATTCAGCTATTTGTGGTCTGCATCGGGTCCACGGGCCGCCATTTGAGGGCTGCTTTTGGCCGAGTAACATCTGAAAGGTTTTGACATAAAAATCAAGGAGAGACATATGGCTAATGGAGTCATCACCCCCCCCCCCCCCCCCCCCCCCAAAAAAAAAAATTTAAACACCAGGGTGACATTAAATCAAAACACCAACACTTCCATCAACTGGTCACTAACTGTAGATCTGCCAGCTGCTGCTGCTGCTGCTGAGGTGGAGAGGGGTTGGAGTTCAACCTCCATAGTTTTCCATAGAGTTTTCCCATAAACACTTGGTAACCACAATACATCATTGTGATAGATTGAAAAAAAGCATTTTATATTGGAAAATATGCTCCGTAGGAGCCATATATCGAGGATGCAATTTAGCCGTGTGGGAGTGTAATTTCTGTGGGACAGGGTTAGCCATACAGAACAGACGCACAGTAGCCTGTAGCACAGGAGAACAAAACTCACAGCGTAAGCAAGTCTGACGACGGGGTGGGCAGTAATGACCGAGTGTGAATGGTGAAAAAGGCAGCCACCACATTATTAGTCACCTGAGGCAGGTACAAATATTTGAACAGCAAGCTTGAACATTTTATTTTCTGTGGTGAGGCCTTTTACTGGGTCACAGTCCATTGCTCCCATGTGTTTGCCAAACGGTTGAGGCAGCTGATATTACTTTCCCTTGTTACATTTACATATGTTTACCTGGATTTATTTTGGCCAAAATAAAATAAAAATAAATGGCTTCAGGAACTTTAGTAACTCAGCTCTCATTTAGATTAGAAATTAGTGTTGAATATATTTTATTGAGCCCACACTCAGGGAAACTGACTGGTTGGAGCAACAAAAGAGCAGAAAATGGCACAAAGACAGAAAAAAAAACAGCAATTAAAAATATAATAAAAGTTAGATGAAATAGAGAAAATGAAAGGAATCTTTTAAATGTAAAAATAGAAAATAACACCAGAATTATTTTAAATATTTACACTGAACAGTATTTTATGCAACATGGTCACAGTGGAAGTTCTCCCTACAGTACGTTGGTTAAATGTTGGAATTGTTTGTCTTTTTTCATCAAAACAATATATTATATCACATTTATTAAAACTGCAGCCTCATAATAGTATGTTGATTTTTTTCACTCATTTTATTTTAATGTCTCAGCCATTTTTGAAAGGTTCATATCTTCATTTGTGCAAAACAAAACTCAAAGTTTATAATATTTTTGATCTGTTCTGAATCAGCAGAGCGTCTAACATGTGTACTGCGTATTACTGCAGTCAGTGGTGAAATTACTGAATTTACAGTGTGTGTCATTCTGTCTATGCATTAAAATGCATTACAAATTTTAATCAGATTAATCTTTGAAAATCAATCAATGCAGTATACAAATTATCTTTGATAGCTCTACATAAAATGATAATTACTGATCTCCAAAGTGGTGAAATTATACACCTAAGTATACAGAAATCTAGCTCTGCAGGGCAATGAAAGGTACATAACAAATGCTTTTTTTTGCAGTAATTATTAAAAATACCAGTTCATTATAGTGCATTTACAACCCAAGGTCATCGCCGTGTCCCACAGTTAACAGCTCAGGTGAGTGAGAGGATTGTATAGTGGTCATGATGTTTTTCTTTCCTATCTGCTCCTGAAGGCCACAGATAAACTCTATAATTAATAGCTGTGATAAATGCTCTTCTGACAACACGACAGAGGATTTGTGTCAGAGTGTTGTTTGAACTTGGGGCAGTCAAATGAGCTTAGTAAGTTGTCAGCTCCCTCTATAGCGGCTCACAATGCACAATTTGAATGCACAAACAATGAAGAAAAGACAAAGAGAAAACACCTCCACAGCTGGTGCTCCAGTGTGAGACGCCACAGTGTACAATAGTGCTAAAACAGAGTGAATGGGCGAAAAGAAGTTTGGAGAGTCTTCTGTCCTTTGCTGAACCACTTCAGCTGAAGGCACTTTTTTTTCCTCCTTTATCACAGCGTGGCAGCCTGCCACAATCTGTGCTACGCTAAATCAATTAGCATATCATTAAGATAGCTTGTTCCAGCACAGTAAGCATAGAAGTGGGAGACAGAGCTCCACTCAAAGGGCATCATATCTTTGAGTCCATGTGGTGGGCAGTGTGGAGGTTTGTGCTGAGTGGTGGTCTCGGTGACTGTGTGTGTGCGAGAACACCTGAGGAATGAAGCCTTCAGTTTAAAACCTTAGAACACAGAAGTTTTTTTTATCCTAAACAAAATTAATTAAAAATATTCCTTAACGTTTTAAACAACAAATTATAGTATTTTAAAAAGACTGAGAAGGAGGGAAGATCAGCTATATATTATATCAAATTTTCTTTTCTTTTAGTTTTGATCATTTCATGATTATGACATCCTGTCTGTTGCAGCCAACATTTTCAGTTGTTTATAAATCTGAATTTTCTCTGCAGAATAAAGTTTTCTACCATTGGCTACAGACTGGAACCCTGAGTAAGTTCCCCAACTTCTCTGGGATTTGTTTTTAATTACTCAAAATTGACTTTGCAATCTCAACACAGCCACATTCACTATAAAATGTTATAAAACACCTGAGTAATTGTGTATAATTAGTTATCTGCTGGTAGTGGAAAATTCACTTATTTGCAAATGATTTTGTCACAAAGGAAAAAACAATTCTACATTACTGTTCATCAGCAACCTCAGTGTCACTTTTAATCAAAGAAACCAACAATCAATCTGCAATTACCGGCAACAGAGCATCACCTTGGCTGATGGACGAGTCAGAGAAATGACAGGCGGAAAATGTAAAAAAAGTAAATTTTTAAGATGTTTAAAAACACTGAGTAGAAACAGGATAGAATCTAGTGTTTGTTACAAATTTTCTTTAACTGCCGACTGCGAGAAAATTAGCCAAAACTGCCTTCCCTGCTGCAGATAACACAAACAGTATCTGTTTAGAATTAACAAATAGCTCTCACACACATCAGTTAAGAAAATTAAATTCCAATCACTCTAAATCTCTTCACTATTACGTCTACCACACTGGGATTAGGAGAATCAGACAGAATGTTATATTACTGAGGGTGAGCCAGATAATAAAATCCTGAGATGATAAAAAGTCATAAAATAAAAACTCGTCTGCCTCGGGCCAAATGGCTGCGACTAATGTATTACATGGCATACACTGGTGCCAACAACTAATTCAATGACAGGGAATACTAAAAAGCGTCCACTCTCTGATTCCTCCAGCCAGATCTGCAGGTGTCTGGATGGATTCTGAAGAGAGACTGCAGGGGCAACTCTCCATCCACACCAAACAACACAGTAGGTGGATGCAGAGCTCCTGATTTCTGTCATATCTCCTGACGCTGTCAGTCACAGCAAACGATTGAAAGAGCCAAAACACAGACTTCAAAAGATCAGGGCAGGCTTTGAACACCAAGCCAGTTGCACAAACCATCAGCGGCACATCAGTATCCTTCAGGCTTTTGAGGTTTAGCAAATTTCTGTGTCTCTTGGCTACAGATGCCACACTTGGCAGAGTCTTCTTTGGATACTAGACAACAAAGCAAAGTGAAGAGGCACGGCTGCAACAAAGAGCTAGAACACCGCACCAGTTAGTGTTAACTCCTGTTGTCGCAGCTGCTGGTTCTCCAACGCAGACACACTTCAGCACTTTCAGCAAAGTTCTTCTTCACATTCCTTAATTAACTTTGTTTCTATAACAAATCTAAGCATATATGGGGTTAAGAAGTGTTTCGCAACAACCCAGGTGTGTTATGACATATGTGAATTGAATTCCAAAAATGATATCAACATGTAGAAGTAAGAGGAGAAACACTGGTGCATACATAAAATGACCTGGATGACTGAGGACCTACACAGGCTAACATGTTTTTCACCATAGCCTGCAACATCCACAGCTGTGTCTATGACAGAAGATGGTGCAGTAGTTACTGACATTTACTGTATGCTAACAACCATGACTATAGAGATATAAGTTACAACAAAAACTAGAAAACCAAACACGTTTGGCTAGGAGTTTTGTAGCATCTATATATTTGTACAGTAATGTCATTGCTCAGAGCAGCAGTGTTTTCACTTGTGGTAACTTTTTTTCCCACAATATTTATCATCCATCATCAGTAATAAATGTATGATAACACATTACTTCACGTTTCTCCACCACGGTCTGCCTCCAAAATGCAATACTGATATGCAAACCTGTCTTTTAAGTGACGTGACAGCTCATCACAGCTGACGACAGCCGTGACAATAAATGTCTCATGTCATGTCAAGTCAAAACCAATATTCAAAGACAGAACTCTATTACATGTTGTGATATTCAGGCAACAGTTGTTGAGTCTCCAGCCTTGACAACACGCACCGCCATCTGTCCTCAACGACACGTGCTACGAGAATAAACAGATCATTCGTACAGCAGAAAAAAAGGTGTAAACACTTGCTGTGGGGCGTCTCCCCGCCACAGCCGAGTGCCTCGCGCTGCAACCCGAACCCGAGTGATGTCGAAAGGTGAAATCTCCACACATCAATTTCGTCTTGACCAGCTCAGTGCAGCAGAGCTTATTACTGACTTCCAATCTGTCTCCAGTGTTCAGCCTGTGTCAGTAATGCTGGGCTCCCCGGACCACGAAACGCTTCATTAAAAAGCCTGGCCGTCCACAGCACATTCGTGGCAGCCAAATAGAGTGTCAGAGCACATTTTTCATCTGCAGATTAAACCTATGTAAGACTGAATTAAACTAAATTAGATCTGAAAATGAGAAATAAACCAAGGCCAGACGAGGAGAGGGGAGGGGAGGAGAGTAGGGGTGTGGACCCTGTGACCAGGAGGAAACCACTCCCTCTGCCACGCTGAACTGTTTGTGTTGTTTCTTCTTTTATTTCTCTGCAACCTCTCACATACGTTTGGCACCGGAGCTCCTCCAGCCTTTATTTACAGATACTAAAACATTCTCTGTTTTTATTAGGACAGAGGACGCTGAGAGGCGAAGGCTTGACCTTCCTTATTCTTTCATCCCTCATTGTGATCTGAAGGATCATTCTCAGGCTTCCAGTCTTTCAAGATTAAAGCGTCTGCTCTCCCTGACCACAGAAAGGCTGTTTATTTCTCTACAGTGAAAGTGCAGTAGCTTCTTAGAGTAAATTTTACACTGGCTCTGTGTCTGCACTGGCCAGCGCATCAGGGATACAGAATTCTGCACTGAGAGATAAAGTCGGCGCTAATCAATCACTCTGCCCCCCCCAGCCCACCTCCACCCTCACCCCTGACTACCTCCTCTCTTTCTTTCCCTTTCAGACAAACACACACACAACACTCTGCTCTGATAAACACATCTTAATCAGTGCACAATTACAACTCAATTGCCATTTGTGAAACTACAGCCTGTTGAATTCCCATGTATCACCAATGGATGGAAGTCACATACAGTGGATACTAACGCAGACAATGTTATCTTGTCATTTCAGGGAAGGGGTTGTTTTTTTTTTTATGCCCTGCGTGCTCCCACCCACCACTGGGTAAGATCCACAGGCAGCACATTACAGAGGGAAATTTATCCACAGTAGCACAGTATCATCCCCACAGCACAGCAGCCCTTATCGTGGCCCTGACATGAAATACCTCTGAGGACAAAGAAAGAAATCGAGTCTTTTTGTTCAATGCATGACAAACAGGGACTCTGACTTTTCCTTTTCTTTCTACATATCTTTGGAAAACCGTGAGCAATTTGTGCAAGGAGCTTCTGTGAAAATGCCCGCGTTTTGACAGCCCTCCAAAAGTATTCGTCTTCATGACGGCCTCAAATCAGGGCAAGAATTTGGTGAGACCAGGATTTGTAGTAAACAGTTGTCAGTTGACAAATTCGTTACGTATCGACACGGCCTGAGACTGAAATATGTCAGCTGTAAATCATGTTGACACAGGGTGTGTCAATTGAGCAAATGCACAGTGATAAATTGGATTTCTAAACATATTAAACGAGGCAGCAGGCATCCATCTTCACATTTAACATGGAGCACAATCTGAGAGAAGGAGCATCACGCTGTTACTCCAGGCTTTATGAAATTATAGGAGACAATTGCAAATATTCTGCCCAAATTCTTTATTTCTGTCTGTTGGCTATGATATGATGTAAGAAAAAAAAAAATAGTTTCTACATTATAGATTTTAATATTTCAAACGTTGCTTGCACTAAGCAGCAAGAAATTGACCCCCCAAAATCAAACCATTGCCCAGGGTGTTATTTTGTGGATTAAATGGGGGATTGAATGTTTTGAGGGTAATACTGCTGTGATTCTGTGAAGCTTTTAACCTAGTTACTGATGATTCTCTTTATAGATGTTTGTTACTCTGAGTCGTATTTAACACGTGATCTAACCACAGCAGAGATACTTTACATTCAACACATCACACCATTGTCTCTGATTTGCAAGTGTGCAGCCTGTGTGCTAAATAGTTGCCTTGGATTTGAAAATAACCACAAAAGTCAGCTGTCTGAATTGGTTTGTTGTTAACAGTCAGCGTCAAGCTACACGAGCGCCACTGCAAACTGAAGCACTAACACATTCACAAAACACGAGGATACAGCAATCAGCCGACACTGAACAAGCATGGCAAACATCGCACATCAATGGCCAAGTCACTCAGCAGCTCTGTATCCTTTGACTGCTCGCCGTCCATGTCCCCTACACCAGCTGAAAGGTGATGGATTTAAAGACATCTCAATCTACGGTGACATGTATGAACAGTGTCACAGTAAACAGAAGTGGCCCTTTAAAGTCCTTGGCTCTAAATGACAAACACACGCTGATGTTCCAGACAACTGGACAGAATTAGGTTTAATGAACCGTCGATGGAAATAAATCAAGCTGATGGATATTGTTTTAATGTGTTTTACATAAGAAGATGAGTCGTACATTAAAGCTGGTGAATGTTTAATGTTGCCCCTGATCAGTGTGCAAATGGTTTATGTAGGTAAATTATGAATGACGGTTATAAAACTTGCAAAAGCTTTAAAGGAGGATTCCTGAAATCTCTGTACTAGACTAGAGACGGCATTCCCTGATGTCTGAAGCAAAAGTTTCCTTTTAGATCACTAGTTTCTTTTTCTCTACCCACCATATTGCAATTTGCCTCATTGTTTATAAATACTCTTGTAACTATTTTTCTTTTTTATTGAACAGCAGGGCGGTCGGGGAATGTTGCATAGTTGCTTATATTTTTTTAAGCAGTGTTTCTTTTTTGATTTTTCTCCAGCTGTTGTTGAAATGTGCACAGTTGCAAATATATATATATATGGATCAAATATTGTTTTCTATTCCTTTCTAGTGGTTTTCACTGAAATGTGAACAGTTGTAAATATTTTCTTGTAAATACTAGTTTACTGCCTGCAGTATATTTCCACTATTTACTACTCTGCAGGCCTGTAATTGCCACCTAGAAAAATGTGTTAATCAAAATTAAATTAAGTCATCGATTAGCTTGGACTTTACAGGATTGTGAAACGGGGGAGATTAAGGCTGAATATTAAGAATCACATTATAAGGCAGTTCATGTTTCATTGCATTTGCAGTTATATTTTGATATAAGTAAAAAAAACCAAAACAAACAAAAAAAAAAAAAAACAACACTGTGCAATGACTAAACTTGCTGTCTTTCCTCTTTCCAGGCAACAGTGCTACAACTTTACTATGAAGTCTGCAGCGACCTTACACACACATCGATGCATAAGGATTTATTCAACTGAGAATACACAAATCAATACATCTGAAAACACTGAATTTGTAATATTTTAATCTCTGGGTTTCCCTGAGGTCATTCCGACAACAAACTAAATGTTTTATCCTTTTTTGAGTTTATGTAAATGAGGTAATTCATGTCCAAAATGTTAAAAGGATTTTATGTAGTTTGGGTGTAGACTGTATCCACTGAAAACCTAAAAAAGGGAGCGATTGCATCAATAAATAAAACTGTGCCAAACTATGTGTACTGTGACGACCCCTAATGAAGAAAAACTCTTAACGTAATTTGTCCTCTTCTCCTATAAAAGTGATTTGAAGGATATATGGGGATAAATGTTAAAGATGTGTCTCTAAATCTACCAGCTTAGAGTGGTACAGTAGGCCAACTGTAGCAAAGATATGTACGACAGCGTGCTGCTCAATCGAAGCAAAAAAACCTTTTGAATGAAAATCTCCATTTAACCTCGCCACAGAGGTGAAGGAAATTCAGAAGATATTTTTCTGATTTTACATGGTGATAGACTTCCATTTTATCTACTTGTTACTTAGGTTTTATGTTTGTTGAGAAACTAGACACATATACCACTAACAGATTAGCAAGAATGGCTTGAAGTGTTTGGGCCACATATGGTTTAAAGCTTTCAATTATGCTTTCAGGAAACATAATTACAGTGTGTTTCAAACCAAAACAATTTCCTGTTATTCCATTTGATATGTTTTTGTTCTTTTTTGAGTTTAATAAGTCTCCCATGCACCAAACAATTAAACAGCCAACAGAGCATTTGAGGCCTGATTAGTCTCAGACTGGCTTTTAATTTGATATGCATGCAGAGCAGAAAGTAAATGCTTGATCAAGCGAAGCAGGTGGATACGATGTCACTCTTATACAGCTGTGCATGGGAATTAGTGTTTCTGTGTTTCTGCTGTGGTTCAATAATCTCCACTCACAGCCAATAAACAGATTTAGGAAATTGGCACAGCCTGCAGAGTTGGCTTTAGACCGACAGCACAAACAAAAAAACATGCGGGTCACAGAAATGTCCTACCGAATCTGGGTTCTCTTCAATCCATCTTTTTACTGTTTTGAGAGCGATGTCAGCTGCTGGCTCATTTGGGAAACCTGCAATGGAAGAGAAAAGAGAGAGACAGAATGAGAGTAAACAACAGTTGTAAACATTGTGTTAATGCATAGGATAAACAATGAAACAGACAGTCGGAGAAACTGACAACACCATAGATAACAACGTGTTACCTTAATCAACGGGAATCAAAACAGGTTGCCTGTCTGTGCTAGATGAAAGCAGCTGTCTGATAAAGTGCTGTTGTCATGTGCAGCCAGATGTGTAGTGAAAACACATACAGACAAGTTTTAAAGAGAAAAAGTGTGTGGGTGTTAAGAAGTGCTGTATAAAGGGTGTTTGGTTTTGTGCCTACATCACTTAGCAACTCATGTTTGCAGACGATATGGTAATTTTCTCACCTCTTGGTGTTAGTCTTACAACATGAATGTGAGATAAAACACTGGAAAGATGTTGAATTCTATAAATATTCATATTGTTAATATTGAATTTCAACATTTGGTTGACAGTGTTGTCAAAATGTATAAATAGAAAAAAACACACAACTAAAGACGACAAAGATATTCATAGAAAATGTTGTTAGTTACGTTGCAGCATGAATGTTAACATTGTCTACAATGAATGTAAGGCATTTTCTATTTCCACACTTCCACTGTGTAAAGATGTCACTGTAAGTTCTGTGTAGGTCTAGCTTCCATGAGATATGTCCTTTTTTTTACTGTTCATTTCTACTTCACTCTATTGTTAGATAATTGAATTTATAGATGTATATGTCAGATCCAAAACAATATTTCGAATTTACTCGTCCTGACATGAGCACATTTTTGCTTTTTTTAAATTTCCAAATCTACATTTAGTCCCTACAGGATCACCTTTAGAGCCACTTAGAGTCTTCTGGGTATTTTATAGAAGGTGACATCATGGAATTTGATCAGTCAGATGTGGCTGGGGGCTTGTCAGTTTTACCTATGATATTTGTTCAGTCTGACTTATTCATTTTGGTACCTTTGTCTAAGAAACAAAATGAGAATATGAATGAAAATAAATATTAACTGCAGTGAGCCTCACTTGACTAAGACCTAATATTGCTAATGACCCAATCAGTCTCAGCAACTTTGACAGATTAGGTTCTCTACTACTGTTTTAACACAACGTATTGATTAGGAAATGCACAGAATACGACTTGGTTAAATTTTAATAAGGGGAGTTCAAGATTGCTGGATGCTGATGCTGAGATCCTTTGCAGCCACAGTAGAGAAATCTCACAAGAACCAACACTTAGGCTGAGCTATTGACTCCAGAAGCCCTTAGGCTAGCTTTACTACAGTTGAAGAGTATATATGCCATTATCAGAAGTGCTGACAAGCTGCTACTCTGTCACAGCCGAGTGTTTTAGTTGTCTTCATCTCAAATTAATTATAGTTGAGGCCATTATCTTGTGCCTTACAGGAAACCTGATCACATTATTTAGGTGTAAAGCCTCCAAAGTCATGAACTGACACTAACCCCATATAAACAGAAGTCAACACACACATGCAGCCACTTTTCTTTTTTTTTAGTCATGACCAACTTGATTCACACTTCCAAACTAGCTGATCATCTCTATCATAAACCCTGACCTCCATAAGAAACTACAAGTCACAGCAAACACTGTCTTCTTCTCAACCACAGAGGTCAGGACCTCAATTTCAGACAACATTAACTGGTACAAGAGCTGTGGCACCGTCGTAAGCTGTTGGTTATTGTACTCCTAAATATTTTCCTTTCCTCGTGTTATTGCCATAACCATAACATTCTACGACCTATGAAACAGACTTACAACTAGCAAAATGACCTATGCCCTTTGAGATAGCTGTTGGGCAAAATAATAATAGTTTTAAAAAAGAAGCTCTTAAATAGTTTTACTTCAAACCAGCTGTGAAAAGCGTCTCAGTAAGGTTGGAGTTAATATGTACTGCATACTACCTCATCTCCAGCTCTAACTCTCCTCTGAAAAAGGGAACTCTTCAAGCTGCAAACCACATGGTCGTGACAGCCGGTTTGCTTCTCTGAGACTCTTTCCAGAGACTGGGTAGAGCCACTTCACGGGTCTCACAACCTTATCCAGTGCAAAATCAGTTTGCAGGTCACCTGACTCTCCTTAGTGAAATCACTTTTTTGTCTTGTGATGTTCCCTTTTTTTGAGAACTGTTTGCACACATATGAAGGTGTATGACACTTCAACTGACACATCAAGTAAAGTAGACAAACAGATGTGCCGATGACAAAGAGAAGAAGATCCGCGGAGACCAGCACCAGCTGCTAAAGAACAGCAGTGTATTATGGGAAAGAAGCATCATAAGAAAATGAAACAAATCCATAAAGTGTTGAAGAAGTACTTCAAAATGAAGACACAATATTTGTGTCATGAGCAGTGGTTAGTGATTACATGGAATCTATTCCGTGTGGAGTTTCTACAAATGCTTTATTGATTCGAGAACTGTACCTATTAATCATAGCAAGTTTGAAAAGAGGAGGGGAGTTAAAGGACATTTTCAGTAGAACCAGGGTAAAAAACAAAGGAACCTCCTCCAGACCTCCTACAGAAAGACGGGTCAGTGCAGCAGGAGTGGGCTCACAACAACAACTCCACCCAGGAAACATCACTGGCCAAGGTCAACAGCAGTGGCTCAAGTACATCAGCAGTTCTCACTCATCATTTGTCTCCTTCACAGTATCCTCTACCGTCACCTCCGCTAATATCTCATCCAGGTGCGTCTGCCCCTGTCAGCACGGCTAAGTACGCTCAAATGTTGGAAAAAAAAGAAAAGAAAGAAAGAAATGAAATACTCCTGGACTGCTACAGATCTCCGGCACTAAACTACTTACATGCTGTGGTTAGATAAAATAGATTTTGTTGGAAACAGATATCGTTTGTGAACGTCAGCCTTGACAATGTAAGGTAAAGCTTTCACTCACTTGACTTTGGTCTTTTAGAAATAACATGTTGGGTGTTTTGTAAATAATAATCCTATTTAGAGAAAACTGGACGACACACAGTCATAATAATGTTGATAATAATAATAATAGCAAATGCAATTTAATTAAAGCATTTACTTTAGGTTTTTAAAGATAGTATGGGGTTGCCTAGACTGTTTTATAGATCTAGAACTTGATGATTGTTTGTTCTGAACTGAAAGGCTACATCCATTTATTATTTACAGTCAATGGGAAAAGTGCAGATGCAACATCAAAAATCATCAATGATGAAGCAGCACATTTCCTCTCCCTCTCCTGCAGATGTTACTATAAACACAATTAGATAGTGTTACAGGACTTAAGTCATCAGTGTCCTCCACATACAGACAGTTTTTAAACTCTGCACGTCTACATTTCACAGATTCTTCACTTGAATTTTGGACCAACTGACTCTACTTAAGAGCAAATCTAAATTCTATAATTAAAATGAATCATTCAAATGTGTTCCACAACCAAAAAAAGACAATGTTTTCATTTTTCATTTTCAAGTTTAAATTGAAGCTATGTTATGTTAAGCTAATTAGCTAGTGGTCACACATTGCTAATTACATTTTGGGCTTTGACAGCAGGTCTACCTCTTAAGGTAAAAACCTTCTCACCAACAGCACTGTTCACCTTTACTTTACTTATTAAAAATACTTAAAATACATTTTAATTCACATATTTCCAGAACACCTGACTCAATGCCACATTTTTAAAAAAAGGGACAACAGTTTCAAAGGAGCCACAGGTTTTTTTTCCTACAAATATGCTTCAAAAATATATATATCCAAATATATCTTCTCGTTCTTACAGCTGTTTCTTTTGGGCTCTGTGGAGGTTTCATTGAAAACTAATCTGTCAAGAGGAGGAGAGTCTGCATCAGGCACAGTGATGTTGGACCCTCCAGAGTCCCAGCACTGCCTGCCCTGACTCTATCTTACTCTGGGAATATGGATAGCTCAGAGAGATTTGTCTTAGTGAGGCACACTGATGGGATCTGTGCAGCGCTGCGCCTCTGATGAGGACTCAGGTGGTGCAGTGTTATTTCTGCTGATGGCTCTGCACTCCATCATCAGGCACACCACCGTATCCGGGGGGAAGAGGAGAAAGACTACAGCACTTGCTGTGCGAACAAAGGGTTAAGGTGGGACAATATGTTTTTTACCTATACCTAATATACAATAGAGGTTTTGGTGTCACTGCCGCGACAAATACAAGCTGGCTTAGAGATTGAAGTTGAATAATCCATGATAACAGTGGTTCTCCATGGATTAGTGACTTTACTGAAACTAAAATATCAGAATTATAAAATGTTTTAATGCTAAGGTTGGAGCACCTAATGTTAATAAATGGAATTGCTGTTTATATTGTTGGGCCAAATTAGCTTTTGGACTGATGGACTATAGTCAACAAGGGTATTTAAAAACAGAATAGAGTGCAGGCAAGTAGAACTAAACAGTACTAGTTCCACGTGCTTCACAACACGTGCAGGCAAGTAGAACTAAACAGTACTTTTTAGTTCCACGTGCTTCACAACAGTGCATTAGTTGTATTGTAGTAGACTGTGGTCCAGTTCCATTTTTTATGTTCTCGTTTTCAACTGATGTTTTTACCTGATGCTCAACAACAGTCAAAGAGCATTCATTCATTTTTTTTTTATTTATTCATCTGTGTGTTGAAGCAACTCCCAGCAGTTATCAGATGAGGACAGGGGACAAACTGAGTTAAACTGAATTTAACCATAATTGATTTAATGGTGGTTGATGGTTGTTGATGTTGTTTTGTTTTGGTTTTTTTTTTTAAATCTGAAAAAAACAATTGAAACAATTCTGACTGCAGTTCTTAGATACGTAGCCACATCCCACAGAATCTCATAAAAAATAAAATCTCTGATCTCTGACAAACACAGCTTGAAAATGTGTTGAGACTTAAATTGTGAATATTGGGAGAAATCTTTTTTTTTAAAGAAGACGATTTTTATTAGTTTTTAAATATGCAAATTGTATTTGCCTTAAAAAGAATGATACAAAAACAACAGACAGTTGGTTCTTTTATTCCCACGTCTCCTTACTCCCAGATGTGGGTTTAAATCTATTAGACAAACAAGGAGCCTCCACAGACACACACCACAGACAACACTGTCTGGAGTCAGAAAGAAGGGCTGATGTTCAAAAATACCCACTGAACTGGAACAAAGAATAAAAATAATACAAATGCCTGTGCTGTCCCTTCGTTTTAAAGCACGCAGGTCGTTGCTCTACCTATTGCCAACACTGCAAGTATTTCACATTCCAATACTTTCCCAACAAACTTGTGTAGCTCAGGTGTTTTACACACTGCTAAGAAGGAGTGAAGAGTAGCCTCACAGAGCAGGGCGCAGTACAGTAAATCAACAAGTTGAACGCACGTCTTTGCTATGATACATTTCCATTGTTTGGTTGCAAATATATGCGCGGCACATACTGCAGACCCACTGCTTCTGTGTATCCTGAGTGAGCCTATATTGTCTGGGGAATACTGCAACCTGCTGCTGCGTTAGGGCTTAATCATTTCTACATTTCTTCAAGGTTTGGGGCCCGGACTTGACCGAATTCTTAAAAAACACAAAGAACACTGTTTCTTCCCTGGAGGTAAAATTGATTGTTTGTGCTGCGTTTCTTTCTACTGGTTCTCCCTCAGTTGGTCAAGTTCGTGTTTCACTGCTGGTCATCTATTGTGATGAGCTCTCTTCTTCACAGTAGCATACAGCCCGCAGCTGACGTGTCTGTCATGAGTAAATTTAGGTGTTGAAATAGGTCGGTAAATATGTGAAATAATTGAAGAAAAACAAAAGAAAATCATTTAGAATAGATAAAAAAAAAATGGCCTCAAACTGTGGCCCGCGGACTGAATCTGACCATTAGCCTACCACAAACTGAACACGCTCTGGTAGAGGCCAGCAGTGCTTTGTGTTCCTCTGCAGTGTGAGGGGGAGGGGGTTGTCACCCCATTAAGGCCCAGAGGAGAGGTGAGGTGACCCTGGGTGGAGGACAGCGTACTGCCCCAGGACTGTGGATGCCAAAGTGTTAGTGTCAAATTGCCTGGAGCGCCTCCTGCACTAACACTGGGACGTGGCAGGGTGTGACCATGACCGACTTTGCAGCCCACAGAAGGAGACAGAGACAAAGAGGGATGAGAGGATACGGTGCGAGGAAGACAAGCAGAACAAGAGGTGTGAAGAGGAAGAGAGAGAGAGGGGAGCAGAGGGAGAAAGGGGGAGAGGGGGAGAGAGAGAGAGGGAGAGAGAGAGAGAGAGCAGCCTCTGTGGCACAACAGATGATGACCTTCCTTGGAAACATTCCATATAGGTGACGCTAGGCTTTGTCCTACATGCTAAAATTAACATCTGACATTTAACTTTTTAAACATTTCAAGTGTATGATATACAAAAGTTTAAGGCCCTCAAATCTATAGTCCTGTGGGGGGGAATATTTTTACTTATTAAAACACAGATTGTGTTGAGTAAAATACAAAAAACTGTGACTTTGCTAAATGAAGCTCGGTTTGCCTCCGAGCGTCCAACCTCCATCCCACTGATGTGTTGCAACTGTATGTTGCTTCCATGTAACTCAAAATTCCCAAGCTGGGCTAAGCTTCTTGCAGTAAAACCTGGGTGTAAAGAGTACCAGCGACATTACTGGGCCATCTCCGGTTAGCAGGAAGGCATCGCTGTCAGCAGATAAGACGCCATAAACTTCTCCAACCTTCCTAATCCCAGACAGGGATGAAGAGAGCCAGAGTGTGATACTGGCTGAAGAAAATAAAATCCTGCAGTAGCTCCTTGACACATTTGATCTGGACAATGCAGTGAAATGACAGTGTGGATAAACCAGGAGAGCTCAGCTGGATTACACACACATCTCAGTCAGAGCTAAAACTACTCTGTCAACAATTCCAAGATCTGTGTTTGGATAGATGGGTCAAAGATCCTGAAGGAGGCAGAAGAAATGTATACTCCCCCCACCCCCTCCTGAAGGAGGCAGAAGAAATGTATACCCCCCCCTTTTTTATGAAAATCAAATACACATGACTTTTAGAAGTCACAGCTTTTGAATTCTCAAAAAAAGAAATATTACTCTGAACTACACTAACGACATCTTATATAATATTCGTCAACAATAAATAAAACTCTGTCACCCAATCTCCTGTCCTTTAAATGTACAGGACAAGAAACTGACACTGTTTTCACTGACCGGACTAAAAAAGTACATTGAAAATTATTTATGAGAATGAATGTGAAGATCAAAGGATTAATAAAAGAAAAACTCTCTCTAAGTTAAAGTACTTGGACTCTTGGCACTGATCTTGTGAGACACTGAAAGGTGTCTCCTCTCCGGGAAGGAATAATCCATTTACAGCCGCGATGTGTGTGCGTATGATTGATGTACAAACAGGGGCGGCACTTAATAACCTCTATCATTCTGGGTGACCTCACGGCCCACGGTGGGCACTAGTTTGTTTATGGGTGGTACCTCCGACACACCGCTTGTGCAGAAATTCTGTTGTGGCTAATGGGCTGAACTGAGGAATTGGACTGTCAGTGCGGCCTGAGCCCTCATTTTTCTTTCAAAGCGTCTAAGGTACCCCCTGCTCACCACTGCTACACCCAACCTCCTGGCTCTGCAATCATCTGTCAGCGGTGACCGAGTCTCACGGAAAATGGAGGCGTAAGAGAGTGTGTCAATTAGCATTAGCCATCCTGACAAATCTGTTTTTCTCCCCACAAGAGGTCTTTGATAACTTGTTCTTCATTCTCCCCTGTCATGATGTCAGAGGCAGTGGAGTTCTCTTCCCACTGCAGTAGAAATGGGTCAAACGCAGCGATAGTCTACCAGCATGGGAGCATGACCACGTTCACACGGAACTGTGGTGAAGCGTATCCACCAGAGGGAGAGAAGAAGACAAAGACAGAAGGAGCGGAGAGAGACGTGAGGTCCATTCCTAATAGCGTTTGTTTACATCGTGAGATGGATGTTGACCTTTAAGGTTATCTTAAATGTGCAGAAAATGTCAAAACACCTGACAAGAAAGTAAGGCCCCTTTTAAAACACTGCTGCACACGGGGGACACCAGAAGGAGTTGTGGAAAATAATAACAGAAGTGTACTTTACTGTAGCTCCCTCCGCGGTCCCTGCTCTACAGGCCCCTCAGCTGAGTGACGATCTTCAGTCCTAATCAGCTGTATTGTTCTGTGGAGATGCCGTAATAGGAGGCGCTAAGCTGTTTATTTATTAAACAGGCTGTTTAATCCACCCGCTCCCCTCCCTCTGATGTGAGGGGAAGTGCAGTGACAGGTTCCCACTGGCGATGAAGCTTTCAGCACCACGGAGAGCAGCAATAAGCAGTTCCTTCACCAGCATCACAGAGTACACACACAGACACGAACAAACACACACACAAACATTTTTTTTTAATTTTGTTTTTTTTTTTTTTTTTTGCACCCGTGTGTGTTAGTCATTGCCAAAAACACAAAACCATTTCTGGCCTCAGAGTTGACAGTCGACCTGTCCAGGTGGCCAACAGCCTTGGCCTCATGACAGCTGGGATCGGCTCCAGCAAATCATAGGTGTGTGTGTGTGTGGAAGTAACTATGCAATGTAAAAATGTTAATATTACTCTAAACATAATTAAAATGTACCAACCTTACCTACTAAGATCATGTACAGCTGTATTGGACGGATTTCCTGTCATTTAAAACTTAAGGACAAAGAATTAACCATAAGTGTTTTTAATATTTTTTTTTTCAAATATGTATTCAATTGGAAAATGTTTTGTTTTTTATCTGTGGGGTATTTTAAAATTGTTAGCGATTCCTACTGTGTTAAATTCCATGTCTTCTGACATCAGGGGAAGAGACTCATGGTTTGTGTAGATTAAAGCCTGACACTGGACTGAAAATGTCCATAAAGTTTTTTTCCATTTTGATGAAATAATGTCTCTAAAACAATCCTCCTTGTGGTAACAATGATGGCAACGGCCAGTAGGTGGCAGTTGCACAGGCTGTTTTGTCTTCCCAATGTGTAAAAAGCAATACATTCTCCATGAATATTGTTCGTTTTTATGATTCCCTGTAAAAAAGCGTCACTGAGTAACATTTAGAAAATCTTTTATTTGTCCTTTTAACTATTTCATAAAAGTTCACGTGAAATACCAAACTGCAGATTTCAATTTTAATGGAAATGATGTCTGTACATAAAAAAAAAATGTTTTTGCATTTTTCCTTTTCCCCTCCTCTGACAGATTGAGTTACTGACTTGTGACAGTTTTTAAGATGCTAATGAGACGGAAACTGACAACAGTGGATCTTCAGCAGGTTTTTGGCACAGATGAGCGACTAATGAGTTTTCATAATTACCGTAGCGGTACAACAAAGTCTTGCTTCACTTTTTTTTACCAAGAAAAAATGGAAATGAAGTCTAATAAGATACCAGATTTATGCAGAAGGAAATGCCATAAGAAAAATAGGAAAATATGTGGAGAGGAAGTCTAGTTCCACGAAATCACGCCACACAAAAGTAACTTCCCTTCAAACAAACCGCTGACCTGACATTGAGCAGTAAAATGTAGCCATTCTTGTCTTTTACACTTTATTATTAGCTATTGTTGAAAGGTCGGTATGGAGAGGTGCCACGGACGGACGATATCGCAGGAAAAGACCGGGGGAAAAACATTACGACGTGTTGTGAAGTAAAGTGTGAAACTCACAGAAAATAAATGGCTGGAAAATGTTGAAAATTCCCAGAGGAAAGTGTTCCATCCATGCATATTTCCAACATCCTGTGATTTATATGCAGTGAGGCTGCGTTTATTACACACACGGGTTTCTTCTCACACGGCGCACTATATCAGGATTCCTTGACACTTGGACTCACTTGTATCCGTTTACATGCTTTGAAATTTAACTGTGACTCCATACTGTCTGTGAAAAATCCACATCCTGGTATTTGGTAGGAAGAAGGCCTTTAGACCGAATGGAATGTTCTAGAAGCCTCTCTCTCTCTCTCTATATATATATATATATACACACACACAGAGCTCAGAATGTGAACATGTGGTGAATAGATAAAAAAAGTAGTTAAAAGGGAAATCACTGCGTGTGTGTGTGTGTGTGTCCTCTGTAGTGAGTCCAGCTTCTCACTGCTCTGTAATCAGTGAATTCTAATTAGTGACTGTACGATGAGATGTTTAATATTTCAGTGAGTAACTCGCTGACAGCTGTCATTCTGTCATTACACGAGGCCGATGAAGAAGAAAGAAAGAAAAAACACTGCTTTAAAAGCAGAGCTGTCTGAAATGATGATAGCAGCTGGAAAGTTCTTGTTTTTTCTGCCACAAAAACATTTGTTTTTATATTTATTAGCCATATGTTCAATGTTGCTGTGGAACATATTTATCTTTCTATTTATGTTTGTATATTTCATATTACTCTAGCTGGTTTTAATGGTGAAATAGTGTAAAATCAGTTTGTCTTTGTTTAGATCTAATGAGAACACCAGCTCCTTGTTGGCAAACTTTTGCTAAACCTCAGGTCTGGTCCCATAAGAGAGCAGAAACCTTGTCCAGGGCCTAAGTTTGCGCCTCCTCTAAGAGGTTGTGTCTTTGTGCAGCGTAGTGTAAGGTGAACTTGGTGGGCGTTCCTGTGACTGTTCTCCTCTTCAAAGTCACAGCCCTGTAAACAGCTACTGTACTGATGTCCATGCTGCTCTCTTCCATGTGCAGGCTTACACGTATATGTAAATATATCCTCAAACTCTGACTGAATCTCACGGGGAAGTATGTATTTACAGAACAAACACCAAAATCAATACAATGATAGAATGGGACTCACCATAGATGCCTGTGGATATACATGGGAAGGCCTGTGTGGAAATGAGAAAGAGAAAGAGTTAAGACACATATATTTCTGGTTACAACATTATTCCCAGTGTATAATTAAAAAATATATATATATATATATATAATTTGTCCTAAGCAGCCTTGGACACATGACTATAGTTAATAACAAGGCTTCCAGTAGGAACAGAAATAAAAACTAGATTTTAGCCACTTGACAAAAAATTATTTTATTTAAAGTAAATAATTTCACATTGTAATGTCATCCAAATTTCTACTTATTATTATTATTATTTATTCCTGCAAAGGTCTAATAGGTACAAATGTGTGTAATAATGCAAAGGTACATTAATGTTACGTTACAATTTCACTCACTACATAGAAATGGTTCTCCTGTCATAGACTCTGATAGTAAAAATGAAATGTAATTAAACATTTTCAAATGTGTACCAAACGACTAGAAATTTGGTACAGATCTGAAAAATACTATAACTTATCATTCTGTCCTTTAAGATACAGAAATATGTTATACATAGAAATTGCTGCCAGACATGCGTCAATAAACGTTAGGACAAATATAAAGGAAGACAAAAATTAGCATCAGCAGATTAAATAATAAGAGACAACGTGGTGATGTAAGTAAAGAAGCAGAGATAGCAGCGGTAACCTGGCTGTTAATGGTCATTTTAAAATGTTTTAGGCTGCAACCAGTATACACTGCACCACAAGCTGTTTTTATATATATATATATATATTTATATATTCTATATATTTCAAGTCACAGTTTGTAAATTAGGTAGAGTAAGAAACAACAGATTTGTGCTCTTGTACTAGTGTTTTTAAAGCGAGTTAAATTATTTCTTGGAATACAATTCGTATCTTTCTTCATTTACACCCACATGTTTACATCTGCTGTTCACCACGGCTGGTTTCTTCTCCCAAAACCCTGCAAAGACGATGTATATTCAAGCCATACTGTTACTCTGCACCAACAATAAAAAACCAACAACAACAACACACTGTGTACTTCTGTGTACCAGCTGAACCCATACCTGAATTGAACAACCCCCCCCCACACACACACACACACACACACTCTCACCCACAACTCAGTGTATAATTACAGTCTCTCACACACAGCTGCTTCAGTGAATGAGGCGTCCAATTAGCACATATTGTCCACGTACATTATACACAACAGTTGTAGCCTGCACATGCTACGTAAGTACTGGGGGGATTAGGCTTTTGTGAATGTGTGTGTGTTTGTGTGTGCGTGCCCTGATTACATAAGTACCAAATGATGAATATCCAGATGAGGTCAATTGATCCTGTCTGTGGCCGCGGGCTACATTTTAGACACAACTCTCTGTGTTAGATTATGTGCAGAGAGGAAACGCTTCTGTA
The DNA here is from genome assembly GCF_000523025.1 of Cynoglossus semilaevis. Lineage (NCBI taxonomy): Eukaryota > Metazoa > Chordata > Actinopteri > Pleuronectiformes > Cynoglossidae > Cynoglossus > Cynoglossus semilaevis. The sequence goes on along the minus strand of NC_024318.1, from coordinate 9,299,226 downwards.
TGGATTCAACATCTGCTGACACGTCTTTGATTTCATGAACATACACTTAATATATTTTTATTCCTTATAATGTAGAAGAGCAACTGAAAACCAGCTGTACTTCACTATCAGCAACAATGATATTACTGCAGTAGCGTGGTAGGAGCGTTTGATTTTAGTTTATTTATTTTAATTTTATTTTTTTTCTGAAATTACAGGCAGTGCTGCGGCAGAAGGATTTTTACCAGGATTTTGTAATAGTCCACCACAGTGTTAGGACACACACACACACATTGAAAGACAGAGACATTAAAAGAATTAAAATTATGATATTATATGATAAAGGTTTACATGACCTTAAGAGCAAACATATGCATACATTTACGGCTGTCTCTTCCAAAAAGGATTAAAAAAGTAACCGTGCTGTAATAGCTCTGGCTTTGTAGCACTTTGCGCTCGACGTATTATTCAACCGCAGCTTTATAGCTGAAAATAGTTTCATTATTCTTCACTTCTGTGAGCAAATATATTATGATACATAGGCCGCGCTGTAAGCTTCCCCATTTCACATTCATCTTTTTAAGTATATTAATAAACAGTAAAGAGAAAGGAATTTTTTTCAAAGGGGCCATTTGTCCTGAAAAGCAGCTGAATACGGGCTTTGGTTCCTACATTCATCAAAAGGCGTGGCCACAACATTAATATAATAACTTGGGAAATGTAGAAAAAAAAGACATTTCCACTCCAGGCTCACAACTGATGCTGGGAATATAGAACAACAAAACACCACAGCGATTCATCAGGAACTGAAACACATATGTCAGTTTCTAAATGTGCCGATATAGACTCCAACACTCGGTTCCTCTAGACTGTGGAATACACACCTCTGTGCAGGTGTGTATTCAATCAGGTTTAAAAAGCAGAACTGGCAAAAACAACAACAACAAAAAAAATAAAAAATAAAAAACAAAACTTGTTTTAAAATTGAAACAAAAAATTCAAATGTTTTAATTTAAGGAAAAGGAAAAGAAGGCTTGAATTTGAATAATTACAGCTGTGAAGTAGTCATGATTAATCATGATTAATAAATCTAAATCAACATGTATATTGTATATTGATGGAACAAAAAATAAGTAACATTAACAGTAACATACAAAATATTTATAATCCAAATTATTGAATCATTACTGTCAAAAAATGTAAAAAAAACAAAAACAAAAGTACAATGCAATATAATTTAGCATCATGGAGATGGTGTGTTTTTTTAGTCATTACAGTGCATCATCAGTCACTGACTTATTTACTGATCTGCACTTGACGAGGCTGCTCTGATACAGTCCAGGTTTCTGACCTGAGGTCGAAGCCTCGATAAACAAACGCTGGGCATCAAGATGGTATTTTACAGCAACAATGGTGGATGGACTGGGGTATTATCGGATATACTGTACTGTAGTGCTTCATTCTACCCATACGTTTAAATAATGGAACTTGATTAATCTTCACAACATGCAGGAACATCACCCACAGGAACGCAGGAGTAAGCAACAGCAAACAGAAACACACAACGAACAACGTGCAATGAACGATGACCCAAGAACTGAGGGAGTGAGAGAGAGATGGGTGTATACCCAGGGCACCAGGAGAGACTAGGTGGCAGGAGATACAAACAGACCTGACATAAATAAAAAAACACTAGCTTATGATAATTTGCATCTCTAAAAAAAAAAATCTCCCCTGTATTCCAATCTGATGATTCTTTCCTTGAAACCCTCATGACCAGCGTGTCTCAGCTCTGAGAGGGCGATTGAAACAAGTCTCTGTTTCTCTTCCTATTTACCACTTTTCAGGTTCCGCCTGTCAGGGTGAATCTTTCTCCCTCGGTGTGATTTAAATCTTTTTACCCAGGCTCTGACCTTTCCAGATGACTGTCTGGCTCTGACACAAACCGCGGATGATGAAGCGTGGAAATGCACGGACGTTTTTCCGGCCTGTGCCAAACTCTACGCCACATGGACGTACATTCACTGAGAGTAAACAAGGATGAGGATACATCCACAGCAGTACGGCACTATCAGAAATAAATAATGATTTATTTATACTTTAACATTAAATCAAATTAGTCTTTATTTCAAACAAAGCTTCTATTTACTAAAGGCATGTGTACAGTCCTCTGATCAGGACAGTTGCATTAGTGTGAATATTAGTTCACACTCGCTAACATTACTTCTTTATTAGATGGTGAAAATAAGCATGACGTATTATGATAAACTGCAGAAAGTTTTTAAAGACATTTAAAATGATAAAATAAACTATTTTCCTTCCTTGAAAAAGTTACCAAACCAGACCAAGAGCATTTCTCAGCTAAGAGGCCACTTTGAGTCACTTGAACTTTCTGCAATGAGTGCAACAAAACCAAAGCCCAGCAGAGACCCTGACCACCGGGGGCATAATCATTCAGTCTTTTGTATTAGTTGCCTGGCTGGTCTACTTAAGACCATTGATCTTCCTCCTACATCAGGTAATCACTTAATGCTATGCAGTAAAGATCTGACACCTTTGTAGCAGACACTGTTTAAAGGACAATTGTTGCCAAAAGCAAAATGATTTATACATTCATTTAAACGGTGAAGCCCAGAGAGAAGCTTGGCAGATGTGTCTCATCTGTCTCTCATTCACAAATCAAGCAAAAAAAATTACTCATGGTTGTTCTTTGTGACCACAAGGACCAGTAGCACCGCACCCATCATTAAAGACAAGTAAACTTTCAAAATAGAACATCTTTTGAACTTAAAGTAAATGGAAATGACTGGACTATTATCTATTATATCATAAGTAACATGAAGCCACGACTCCTCACAGTGACAGCGTGTACTGCTGTAAACACATAAGCAATTATCTTTGCCATACACCGACATCGGCAGCCGGGCCACAGCAGAAGCTATTTTGATAGTTGTTAGCACAGGTAGCTACGTGTGCATCGGCATCCACTGTATAAGGTCTTGTGTTAATTAGGACAGTCAGCAGTATATACGCAGTCATGACCTATGATTCTAAGTTTTAGTTATTATTTCTGTCTCTGGCTGCTCATTAGAAGTGAGTCAGCACGTCCGCCTGCACCCTGCGTCTGACATGTTAGCTTGTTGCTGATTTTCTTTGCTTAGGAAGTGTTCGGAAATTGGTCACCGGGGAAATTATTCTGTTTCTGGAGCTCCTCCCTAATCTATCACAAAGCTTTAAAGTGGAGCACCTTTCCTCTCAGCACCTCTGCTCGGCTCGCAGCATATTGTGTGTGTCTGTGTGTTTGTGTGTTTGTGTGTGTGTGTGTGTGTGAGGGGGTCTTCTGTTTTGCTGTGTTAATGAATGGGGTGTTTAAGGATCATTTATATACATTTACAGCAGGGTGAATAGACATGATTTGATTTACTCTTTCATTTTAATCAGCTTGTTTTAACCTGATTAATTGACTTTAAACTGTGACTACACTTTCACAGAGTCAGGTCTCGTGGAACTAGTCCACTGTTCTTCCGCTAAGACCACGATAGCCCGCAGCTCTCAGTCATTTGTTTAGCAGCAGGAAATGACACAGTAAAGATGGTTCAACCTGTGGCAACCGTGGTCGTCATGCTGTAGCTGTCACCCTCCTGTGCTGCAGCCGCTGCAGGACAGTCAGGTGAGGGTGGGAAAAACTGTGGTTGGGCACAGTGACTGTACGGTCCTGCTGGGGGAGCACTTGGTCTCAGCTGGCTGGGTAAACAGCACCGGAGCCGTGATGCTGCCCCCGTGGCTCTAAGCCTCCTGTTTGCAAAAGGAACCTGCGCTTATAAATCACAACTGTGGGGGGAGACCTTGTGCAAATGCGACCAAAGGTATGTTATTATTCACCGCTGTAGCCACAGTGTGGCCCGACATCACCAAGACACTCTTGTTATTCTTTAAGCATGTAGGTCACGCCCGTCTGAATCAGCTACCTGCTGCTCCTGAAGGAGTCTGTTACAGTAACGGATAAGGATATACAAATTTGACACATTAACACACTTTTACTTCAGTGTAATCTCACACTCTGATTGGCTGAGCCTGATTTTGCCAAGTGGAGGATAAAGAAATGTCGTGTGTGAGAAATCTTACACCTAATTGCTCAAGTCCGACCAGCGGTTCTTATAAACTGTGATATTTGGGACATTTGGGAGTCCTTTAAGCACGAAGCATCACCAGCTGTAATTACATACACAGAACAATCGACTCTTAACACACTGGAGTTCAGCCTATTCATTTTGAGCTTTTCTATTTTTTGGTTTTAATGAAGAAACTAAAATAAAAAAAATCTACTGTTTTCAAGGACTTGTCTGCAATAAAACAGAGAAGACGCTGCCTCGAGGCAAATCCGTTCTCTAAAACAACAGCAGGTAACATTTAATAGAGGGGAGATCAGTGACAATCCTGTGAGGGAAGTGTACGTTGTATTTGCCACATTGTTTTTGTTGACGTCTATTTTCTTGGCCAGGACTAAAACTGTAGCTGAAGCAAAAATAAACATTTCAGACGTTCTCGTCTTGAAGCAAAAAGGAAGCCATTAGGGTTGTCCATATTCAAACCCATATGAGTGTGAGTACTCAGCACCACATGGTATTCTCACCAAAACTTATTTTAGGTTGGCTCTCAACAATATGCACTGAACTGGGAAGCAGTGATATATCAGTGGAACAGCCTGGTGGTAAATATGGTGACATTGTAAAAAGTGACTTTGTGAGGTGTTAAAGTTTCATCCATCCATGCATGGACAGAAGGCCTGTTCCACACTCTAGTGTCTCTACGGGTGTTTTCTTTAATTGCTCGTGCCTTAATAGAAAAAAATCTTACAGTAAGTCTTTGTCCCTGATGTCTCCAAACTGCTGACATTGTTGACCTACTTAGATAAACTACCAATGAGGGCAAAGAGACACTGAACTGCAATAGGAAAAAACACTGTCTGGTGCGCAGCTGGTTCTGGTGAAAGGCCGTTATGGAATATCGCCGAATCAGCAGATACCTTCACGTCCTGTATACTTGCTTATTTTAGATACCTTTTCAGGCTAATTCAACATTTTTCATCATGTTTCAGATTTGTGTTGGTCTTCTTGATTCAATCATACATTTTTAATATAATTTGTGGTTAAGTTGTCAGTAAGACTGATTAAGACTGATTAATAAATAGAATAAAAAATAAAAATTCTTAAATAAAGCATCTATCAGTGTGTAACAAATGTAACTCTAATGCACACAAATTATAATCCCAAACTGTTTTTATTTGATTATATTTCCCCATATTTCTGTTACACTACATTTATGGTTTTATACATACCATAATAGTCCTTTTGAGTCATTGGTAGGTTTGGGGGTAGAAATGATGTCTTTGATGTCTTAAACCCCGTATGTGGGACCAAAATGTCAGCTAAGAGTCAATACTGTGAGACTGTTTACTTTACCCCTGTATGTTTTTATGGGCAGGATGTAAAGGCTAAAGCAGGGTCTTTTCCTAAACACAACCAGGTGCCTTTAGGTTGAACGGAGCTTGCTCTGTACTTTTCTTTATTGCACTCAGTTCCACTGCAGTGCCCGTGCCCTCTGTACCTGCAGTGAATGCAGTGTAGCAGGTGAAGGAAAAAAACAGGTTGCAGGGGTGAGGCTTAGACAGGGGTGAGATGAATGGACAGGAAAGCAGGGTGTAAATGCTGCAGCCTGTGGGTAGGGCAGAGCAGTGGAGCAAATATAAGCAGTGGCAGGACTGATGGCTGTTTGAATTACTGGTCCATGACCAGCTGAATGGTTGATAAAGCTGAGGCCCAGAGCTACAGAGCAAAGGGCCACAGAAGTTTTTTAAATACAACTCTGTAACTTTCACCTGCAACTAGGCTGCAACTTACTTAAAGTTACAGCAGGGAAATGCATAAAACTGATTTTTACCAGAGCATAAAGACTCATTATATTCTTCTTTGTTCATATTGCCTGGAATTCCTACAGAGGTCCAGTGGTGACACTGATGTTGACAAGTGGTAAAGTGAGAGCATTAAGGCCAGCGGTAAAGTTAAAGACAACACTGTGAAGCGAGGGCACGTACAAGCAGACATCTGCTCATATTTATGTATGAGGTCCGCTGCTTAATATCAGCTCAATTAAATTACTGATCACAGAGCAACATGGAGGCAAAGATGGAGGGAACAAAGATAAAGAAGTGGTGACACAAACAGAGTCAGATGTGACCTGGTTTCACTGAAGGGGTCAAACTCAGTGACCGGTTGTTTCCCTGCTTTTCAACCTGTGTAGAGGCGTAAAGATCAGCTTCCCACAATATTTCAGCAGAACCAAGGGGTCACACTAGAAACCTTGAGGTCAATTATTGCTGTCTTAGGTGGTTTTGAAGTGCTGTGATGGACTGTGGGAATGTTGGTGTAATAATTACAATTAATTACATTATAAATATAATATTATATCACAACTGGATGTATTTGTGTATTTTAAATTTTATAAAGGCTGCTAATGTGGGGAGAAAATTGAAACAGAAAGTTTCTCTTCAAACTCTTCCTTGAAGCAAGTCTTGATATGAGTTATCATTGCAGTATATCAATGCAATGAGAAACTCAAAGTACTGCCATTTTAAGGTACATTATACAGCTTTACTTTTCACATAAACTCCAACCAAAGAACACCTGGGAAATGAATAGTGTCATTATTCATGGTGCTACATTTTTAACAAACTAGTATTACTAAGTATTACTTGGAAATTGCTCCTCATATCTCAACATGTTACAACATGCTACACCTCTAATACATAATGTATGTATTTTATTTCATTAAAGAAGGGAAATATAATTTTTCTTTCATCTAGTTTTAGGCCGGATGTGGGAGAGTTTGGGGCCACCAGTGGCCCCCGGGCCAGTAGTTTGTGACCTATGACAATGACATTGATTAATTGCTAGGTGTTATTATTATTGAGTGAAATATTTTTTAAAGAAAATTAAAATAATAAAAAGTGCATCTTACATAATGGTTCAAAAGGCATGAGATCATCATTGTTTGGCTTTTCTAAACTTTTCCAGCTCCACAGACCGGGAGTGACGGTCACTTGAAGACCAGCTTTTATTTGACACTTCACTGTTGCTAACATTCACCTCCTTTAAGGCCTTGAACTTTACTTTGATTAGGAGCCTCGTAATATGACATTATCATAAAAGGTCTCATGGATTTTATTGTATTTATCACCACGACGTTGACATTATAAACCCTAAGTAGCCTTGATCAAATCCCAAGACCAAAGCAAAGGATAAGCAAAACCAAGATTGGTGAGGCAACACTGAGCAAAATTTTGGATTTGAATATTTAAACCGCACACACACCCGGCAGTAGACAACATTCAATATGCCTGAAGGCAACTAAAGCCTGTGATTATTCCGACGGGTGCTTAAGAAATGCACTGCTTAAGAAATGCACTGCATTTCTTAAGCATTGGGAATCATTAGCATTTTAAGGGCCTAAATTACAGGCAGGCAAAGGCAAAAATGATCAAAGCAGTGTATGTGCGGATTTTGTCTGAAATAAACTAGTTTCAAAAGGTGAAGCAAAGCGAGCATATCCCTGAAATGCTGAAGATTAAACGGAGCAGAGGGGGAGAAAGACAAGCTGAATATCCCTTCATGGAAGGTTAGACCTGGGCACGTATTGATTTTTGTTCATCCAAACTCTCTCTGCAGAGATTAGCAGCATCTGGAGCTGAGAGGTTAGAATTATCAGTCATCCTAAAATATAACCCATGATTTGTGCCGCAGGAGCAGCAGATTCTCTGGTGGTTGACCTAAATGAAAGTAAAATAACAATTATGGGGGCATTTTTCATGAAGCATTACTTTAATTTTCACTCATAAATCTAGCTCAATGGCATATTAAATCAGAGAAAAAGGGATAAAAAAAACTGGGCTCCTGGTCATGCAGTGATTAATTTCTTGGTACCCTTTCTTACCAGAGTTGCCTATTAATTTTTTTTTTCCCGTATTAAGGGTCTATTTTAAACTTTATTCGTTCTTAAGTAAAGGTTCAAGGTTGAAGTGAGTTTGAATTTCAACATAACAGACCAAAGATACAGTACGAGGAAGAGTGATCTGGCCCCAACATGACTTATCGTTGTACGTCAGTTCAGTCCTGGCACTGAGATACATCCACATGTGTCTCCAGTTACCTGCTGTGATGGACTGCACTTCAAATAAAGATATATGTCATTTACAATAGCAAACATATGGCTTTAACAGATGTGTTATCAGATGCTGGGGAAATCAAAGGGAGGTGATGTTGTTCTTCTGTCAGGAAATATGGGCAACATATAAAGTGCAATAAAATAGTGTGATTCTGGTATTGAAGGTAAGCTTAAACCTGTCTGAGACAAAAAAAAAATCGTAAAAATGACCAAGCTGTTTCTCTACACATCTTCCACTGACGTCCAGACACTTCTCATCTCTCTGAAATAATTTATTTTCAAATGTTCTACAACCATTTTTAACCTGTCACCACAGCTGGCACACACACATTTACATTCCTGAAATTACACACATACACACACAGTGTTGCTCTGTTCTGATGGTTCACTTTTACCCACTCTATTCCCAAATCCTGATTCTCCTTTCGATTGCTCCAGGCTGGACTGGCAACTCACAAACCTGATCTAAAATGTGATGCTCCTTTGTACCACCAGTGAACTGTGCACTGTAGTTTGAAAACCACTGCTCTAAAACATTCCTGGGTGTAAGAGCTCAGCTTATGTAATACGCCAGATCTGTTATCATAAACATCATCCTCAGTAGGTAGATTAACTTTAGGAATTAATGTTCAAGGTAATTAAGTTCTTCTGTAGTACATTCCTGATGATCTTTTTATTCCCAGGATAATAATAGAACACCAATCTGCCTAGTAAAAAAACAACCCTGTGGAACACAAGTGGCAGAATTACCAGGCGTGACAAAATAGGCCATAACTACATTTCCCAAAGCTCTTCATACAAAATAAAAACTAATGTTTGTTAAGAGACACAAGCTCATTATCTGCAAATCGAATCCAGCTTTTGTAGTGGTGCAGCAGTGACCCTGTGGAAGCACAGTAAGTACATAATTGTTATTGAATCTCAGGGATATCATCTCCAGTAAGGAGGTGAACGTTGCTGCTTTTATGGAGTGAGAAATAAAAGACAGGACAGTGCTGGTTCAGGGAACGTCCACATATGAATGAATCATGAACACGTCTAATTGTCTCATCCATCCAAGTGAATCCTGGGGAGCTGCTGAGAGGTCTGTGGAGTTAATGCAGCCTCTCAGAAATAAACACATTGTTGGAGAAAACAAAATCATAACAAAGATTAAAATTACAACTCCACATTTTTCCTTTTGTGGATATTGAAATAGTTATTGACCTGAGAGATTACCTGAAGTAAAGAACCATAAATTGACCAGAGATGAGTAGAGGCTGGTGTTTCCACCGACTTCTATTTTGAAACAGTGCAGTTATTGGAGTCGCCCCCTAATGGAACTGCAACTTCCAACCATCTGGTGCACTTTCAGGACCAGATGGTTAGGTCCATTTCCTAATACGGTATATGGTCCACATATTAATAGATGTTTTGTTAATGCACACTGCAGTAGAAGAAAATAGATTTTTTTTTAATACCTTGGTTTAGTACAGACAGCAGATGCTCACCGCTGTCATGACGCACAAGCATCTGTCACCGTTTACCATTAAAGCTCATGATTTCAGGACTACAAAGGACCCTGCGTGGAACTGGACGCTCGGTCTGTTTCTTCTGATTTTTTTTTTTTTTTTTTTTTGTCTCTGGCTTCATTCTTTAGGAATAATTACTCTGAGACTGGAGGCTTGGGAATTTAATGGACTTAATGAACTCTGTTAACTGAAGCTGAGCGTGGTCTGAGATTGCTTTCATCACATTCAGTTCAGCAACAATGGTGATAGCACATCCCATTTGTACAGCTCTGTACATAGCCTTTATGAGCCAGTGTGATTCAGTGTCACTGGAGGATTAAAAATACACACCTACACAAACACACACACACACACGGGCTGTATGTCCAGGAGCCAGGGTGAACTGAGGTAAGTGGACATAAAATAAGAAATGAATGAATAAATAAGAAAAATGGGAACAGAGCAGCAGGGATTTATTATAAAGCTTTATGTTGGGATGTGTTTACGTGTCCTGGCGGCCCATGTCTGCGCTTCTGATTAAACCTCTGTGCAAGGATAAAACTACAAATCAGGGATAGATCTGGACTGCAGGCGAACCAGTTAAGTACCGCGGCTCCATGTCAATGAAGGCTTGCTTTTGAACAGGTGTAAAATAAAGACAAGTCCAATGACATTAGGCCATGCAAGGAAAGAGCGGTCTTCTTTAGTTCACCTTTCTGTGTGGAGGTTGCATGTTCTCCCTGTGTGTGACAGGGAGGGAGGCATGGGGGAGTTCAATGTTCATTCTGAACTGATTGTAGGTCCTGTGATGGAATGCTAACCTGTCCTCGTCTGGGACTGACTGCACCCCAACAACCTGGCTCCTTGCTGCTTGAAAAGTACTCTCTCAGACTTAAGTCTAAGACTAAGACTTCACACTCTTGGTTTATAGTACTCTAAAGTAAAATAAACTTTAATTTAATATATAGAGACAATGTCTTTAAAAAAAAAAACAGTCACTCAGCGGCCTTTTCAAATAAGGACCATTCAATTAGAGTCAAAGCATTTTTTGTGAAATGTCATGAGTAAAAAGCTGCACAGATGATGATGTTGATAATGATGATAAATATTGCACTTTATCAAAGTCTCTCCGTGTCCACACAGTCTGTTGGCATCAGGGCCCCAGCAGCAGACTTTCACTTTAAAGCCCTGCGCAACATAAAGCAATAAATCTGAGTTTGCCCAGAGGTAAGAGCAACGAAGGCTAATTAACAGCAGAAGGATAAGAGGTCAAGGCTTTTGTCGAATTAGCATGAGAAAACACTATTTTTCAATGTAGTGTATATGCTGCTTGGATGCATTTTAAGTAATGGTTATATGAGCTGGTAGCAAAGCACGGGCACACGTTCCAGTGCAGTCGATGGTTATATGAGCTGGTAGCAAAGCACACGTTCCAGTGCAGTCAGTGCAGACACAGTTCTGCGTGATTCTTCCTGCAGTGTATTCCTGCTACTTAAAATGAAGGACGACTAAAATATCTATTTTAATATTAACGATAAGCACAGAACTACTACTTTAGAAAATCATGGAAATACAGGATGGTTGTTCCAGAAGACGACACAGTTTAGGAAAACCTCTGTACAGTAAATGAGGTTTGGATGAAGACCGGTCTTCATTAGAAGGACTTTGGTCCAAGGACACATTTAAGCCCTGGGGTCAGTTCACTCTCTCTACAGGCCTCTGGACTATTCTCTCATGCTATAATGTGAGCCCTGATGGTACACAGTCTGGGACACAGTCTTCAGAGTGTAGGGATTAGGGACAGAGGGACCACCGGGAGTGACGGCGTCTTTTGTTGTTGTTTCTTCTTCTTGGGGACAGTAGAGCCAACGGCATGTTCAACTGTTAAAAAAAGAGAGATCAAAGGGCAGCGGGCTCATTGATAACTGTATAATGTCTCACTTAGAGCTAACATGCAGTCTGCTAAGATGTGCACGCGGCTCAAACTGCGGGCTATTAGTCATGCTGTCGGCTTATTTCCATACGTGTTTTATTGTCTCAGGGGCGAAGGCTGCTGCACACACTCACATTTATTGCACTCGCAGCATATCTAATGATATTCACACCTACGGCAAAAACAAAGGGCCTCTTTGTGTGCATATGGAAAGACTCTTGAAAGGTAGAAGTGTGATTGCACATTCCTCTATTGTGCCTCTGTCTTTGACGAGCTTTTAGTCTTTGCTTGTCTGCAGCCACGGAGCGAGGTTCAAAGGCACTTCTGTCTAAAACGTCATTATCATTTCAGACTGTACGTATTAATTCAATAATCACAGAGATAATTCAGGGAATGTAACGATAACCTTCAAAACGTACTGTATATGAGGATGTCAGAAAATGTGGATCTGTTCTCTCTGTGTGTCGTCTGTTTAAAGTTCCTCCTTTGAGAATCTCAAGGACATGAACCACTGATACCCATTGGATGTAAACACTCATGATAAGGTAATTAGGCTGAAAAAAAACCCCACACACACCGTGTCTGAAAACAGCTAAACCTCAAGGTGTCTTCCTGCTTGGGAGAGAGTACATTATACAACTGACTTGTCACAGGCCAAGCAGCTTTTTTTCATGGCATGTGGGAGATAAACACAAGGTGTAGGTAGGAGTGCTCCCCAAGGCATGTTGCCATCTTCAAGTAGTCCTGTCACAGCAACAGAGCTGGATATGGATATAAAGTACGAGGCTGTAAAAGCAATGTTTTGAAACACGGGGCATTAGTGAGTTTACTGGGTGTAAAAACCTCTCTAAAGAATTGCATGTTCAAAGTATTCCCTCCGAAATCCCAGAGGATGTTTCTTTTACCAGTCGTCCAAGTCTAATCAAATCCACCCCCCAGACACAAGTAGGAGACAAATAGAACTCCGCTGTACAAGGGAGGCACAGAGAAAAACACACGGATGCAGGATCAGATGCTAGTATTGGAAACATACACTGAGACACTGACACGGATGGGTGTCCTCTCTGTAAGCAAATAAGGCAGTGGTCATCATTATGGTGCTTAATAGACCATGTCGCCTGTAGGACCTGACAGGCAAGCTGAGCAGAGAGAGAAAGGTGGTGGTGGTGGTGGGGGGTCCATAGAGAGAGGGTCACCTTCATGTGGTGACAGCTCTGTTCCACCAGAGTATCAGAGAGAGAGAGGGAGAGAGAGAGAGAGAGAGAGAGAGAAACCCTGCCACCTTGGCCTTGTTCGGACCACACGCAGATCATCAACCATGCAAAACAAAAATGTAGAGATCATGAACTTATATAACAAGCTATGGATGTATTAACAAAAGTAGCCGAGCCAAACGATAAAAAAAAAAAAAAAAATCAATATGATTAATCGTAATCTTAACTGGTGACGGTTAATCACGATTAATCGATATTAATCAACATTCCTAAATATAACATTTCTGTATATTGCTGGAGAAGAAGAGAGCAGAGAAGGCTTATAGAAAATTTCCAGAGCAGAAATTTCAAACTCTGGGTGAAGTCGTTGTCCACAAAACATCAATCAGTCAACAACCACACATTACACTTCACAACTGTGTCAGTCAGTTTGTGGACCATATTTGTTGCTGTGCTGTGCACTCCACACTGTCACACTGGGCATTCAGATGGTATTTTAATCTATCTATCTATCTATCTATCTATCTATCTATCTATCTATCTATCTATCTATCTATCTATCTATATATATATATACAGTATATATCATTAACTTAATATTAGAAATACAATTATTTGGTGGTAGAATTGTTCAATACACAGTGTCTGTCATTCTGTCTGTGTGTGAAAATGTGAATAAATAAAAATTTTGTTTATAATGTTTTATTGATAATGATAAAAAAAACAAGAAGTGGTCTCTGCAAAGTGAGAAATTTGGGATAACTCCAAATCCCATCGCAGCTCCCCACCATGGTAATATGAGCACAGGTGCAAATCTAAATGAGGAGAATTGAAGATGGACACAAAGCCCACCGATGTCTCTGCCAAAATAGGAGAGGACATGCCATTCTAGGTCATGGTGACTCATGGTGACTCATGGTGACACTGCAGATTGATTGGCCAGAACAGGAAGCAGCTGGCTGAAGGGAAAAGGAAGGTGAGTGAGGGAATCACCAGGTGGTTGTGCGTTGTGGCTATATCCCTACAGCTCTCACTATATATATGTGTGTGTGTGTGTGTGTGTGTGTCTCTCTCTGTGTGTGTGTGTGGAAATAAGCCCATACTTTAACTTGAGCCAGTGTCAGGCTCTGCAAAGCAGACACAGAGACATATAGTGGCTGAGACATGCAGCCATGTGGACAAATACAGGGTGTCACAGCAACATGGGAGATTTGCGAACTGTGTGTGCAGAAACTTGTCAGACTCTGGACTTTGGTACATTGGTACAGCTTCCTGGTGCCAAAAGATAAACTTTTTTTGGAAAAAGCAAGTAGAATTACTAGCTTCTGGAAAAATATATCTGTCTGCACAGTTTACACTGTACTTCATTCTTAAGCATACAACTGGTCACAGAGTCAAGTTACAGCTGTTGGACCACATTAATACGTTTCTACAAATGGCCAGGGGATAATAAAGCTAATTACAGCTTTCTAAATGTAGAGTTCATCATGAATATTGATAAAACATTAATTAGTTGCTAAAATTGGAAATACCATTTTGTCTGCACCAAATACATCATGTGTTTTTTGGAGCCAAAGTGCAAAGTATCACTTCAACAGATTAAAAGCTTTGTTCACTCAATAAACACTTTTCTTTGAGTTACAAAATGTAAACACCAGAGGCTGCGGGCTGTTTGTTGTGTTTTTTTTTTTATATCAATAGTGTAAAACAAGGCCAGAACAGCTGATTAGTATTTGGTGTGGGTCATATTGACACAGGGAGACCGTAGCGTAGTAGGTCAATACCACAATGCTTGAGTGAGCTCTACGTCAAACACACACTGGTGTGTCTCAACATAACTGGGTTGTTTTTTTAGAAAAGGTCGATGACTGGGAAACAGATCCACATTAGAGTTGGAGAATCAAGCTAAAGTTTTAGAGTCTACACTTAAAGTGGTGCAAACTTAAAATCAAGCAATTAAAATCATCAGTTGTTATTATAATTATATTTTGATGATTTACCAGAATATTGGCATTATATATATATATATATATATATATATGTATTCCTTTACCATTTAATGTCATTGTACTGAACACATAAAAACAAGGGTTCTGGTCCTGCTCTTCTCTGTAGGACACCTTAACTATAGATCTTCACACTCTATTGAAGGCATATTATCATTACCTGGGATTTATGGATGTGATGTTAGTGATTAGATGAGTGAGATTTGGAGGTCACCTGCTTGTCCAAGTCAGACCATAGGCCAGTATTCACCTTTATGTTCCCTCTGGATTGTATTAGAACACACAGTACTAGGACTAAATCCTTTGTTTCATAGATCTATCTGTGTTTCAAATGGAAACTGTAGATATGAGTGAGGTAAAAGGTGATATAAATTTAAATTTGTTCCACAGTCCGGACAGTTGTGTTGTCATTAATACAAACCTGGGTGACACTAATGAGATTAAGGTCAGTGGTTGACAAAGAGAGAAATGTTTAATCTGCTGAATTACCCCATGAAAAGATTGCTCCATTACTTCATGATGATTTACTGCTAACATGTTGTATAATTTTTAATTAACTTTGTACAGGAGAAAATGTGGGTTAGGTGCTGTGAGTCAAGGACTCGCGGCACATTAAAGTCAGGTGCCGGCCGTACAAACTGTCTCGGTCCTGAATGCTATTTTCCCTCTTATTTTAACGTTTTTCCCACTAGCACAGCGTACTGTTTGCAGTAGGAAAATGTTTGTCAGCAGTTTGATGGACAAAAAGGACAAAAGAGGGAAAATAGAATCAGATTTTTTGGCTGAACTGCTGCTGGTCGTGGATGTAATTTTGCAGCTAATCAGTGTTATATGTTACATGTAACTTCTGAATGTCAAACATCTGGGGTAGAAATATAACCTTCTTTATTCACAATAGTGTAGAACAAAGAAGGCCATACTTTGTTTGGCTTAGGATGTACTTTTCAAATGATCTACCCACAATGAAAACTTAGATATATATTTATTGATATATTTTTTTTATTTAACTGCTCATGATCTACCGGCACTCATTTTGCAATCCACTGGTAGATCAGGATCTACCTACTGGATGCTCCTAACTTGAACATGTACTTACTAACTTGGTGGATTAGGTACAATTTTTTGAAAACTGTGTAGCGTGTAATGTCACCAGCCAGCAGCTAACCACTGTTGCCTTCCTACTTCCTCACTTTATTTTTAGAACTGAAAATCTAAGTCCAGTTCTTATTTGTGGTCCGTGGTTAATCTGCAGCGTCAAAGCCAGACAATCCTGCTGCGATGAAAGTCATAAAACAGAGCGAGGTGCTGCACTGCCTCCTGAACTGCTGAGTCGGCCGGGATTGAACCAGTTTAAAAGTGGGAGTCAATCAGCTCGGGCCAGGCACAGTGCGTCAGCTCTTGTTAGCTGTGACCTTGGGAGATAATAATGGCTCTAAACTGTGTGTGTGTGTGGGGGGGTAATAGCGCCATGATTAAAGAATTATGTGGGAGAGCATATACACTGACACGTCTGCCAATGCACACAATTCTTCACCTCAGGAAGACTGAACAAAACAATGGGTGGCGGCCTGGCTTGATATTTATGTAGCTATATATACATGTACCATTTTAGTCAGAAGCCACATATATACATGCCACAGTGTAGAATGTTTACATTGTGCATTCAAACATAAATATGAGCTAACCAAATAGGAAAGATTATAAATATTCATATCTGGATGTATACATGTTCTGGATGCAAACAAGCAGTTGTACTCTTCACAGCAAACAAATCTTGACAAGAAATTCCCTTGACTCCCATTATCTGTCTACACACTTCCTTTAATTTACATAGCATAATGCATAACAGATAAAAAAGCAGCAAGAGACTTAATTTTGATCGTTAAGCCTTTGTATCAGTGACAACCTGGAAAATTGAAAATGTGATTGCTGTATTTTACTGACGGGCATTTTATATGGAGGGCTCCAGGTGGCTGCAAGTTCGAATCTGTCACCTAATAAGACAAGAATCGACAGCCGAAATAATACCACTGTAGTATCACTATACAGATAGTATTTTAGCACCACTCTAATTTTTTCCCCCCTCATTTAATCACAGATTTTTAAGTCATTAACAGCGCATCAAGTACTTAATTCAATAACTTTGTTGTACTTTTTCATATGAGTAATAAGAATAAGCTGAGCTCTACATTTCTTCTTTGGTACTGTGTCCAATCAATTATCACTGCAGTAGGATGGCTATTAAATATGCAACATCAGCTTCACTCTTCTGCTCATGGAGTATTTTCATACTTTGTACATTTTCTTTAGATATATTCTCATCTCTTTCTACTGTCTCTGCTGCTGTGACATGAACATTTCTCCTTAGTAGATAAATACAGGTGTTTTCAATCGGAATATTTCACACATCCTGCTGTTTTTTGGGGATATAGAATAATTGAATGATTAAGGTACAGTGATCTACAGCAGACTTTATTTGGAGGTAAAGGTTCTCACTAATAAGTTAAAAAAGCATATTAAGTGAAGTAAATTATTATCAATTGGTGGTACTGTGACCCACTGTGGCCAGGTACCAAATGACCTATGGATCACCACCAGTCTGTAGACCGGGGTTGGGGTGCCTTCCTCATTTTGGAAACACTTCTTTTGATGCGTTAAAGTATTTCAAAAGTTTACATTTTCAACTTTTTGCCTGCCCTTGTATTTATGATGGAATATTGTTTTTGTGTGTGTGCATGTGTTTTGAGGCTTTAATAATTACAAAGCAGCTGGAAAAGATTGCTTTGTAGTTTGAGGGCAGGTTAATTAAATAAATACACGGTGGAAAAGCTATTTATTCTAAAAGGCTAGAAATGGAAATACTTATACCTAATACTCATTCGTTTGATGATATTACACTGTATCTGAGTTGAAAACCCTTTTCATGTGTGCAGCAACAAATTCATGAACGAGAAACAAAGGCCCCTGTGTATAAGACTATGATGGAAAGACCTTGTACTTCAGCCAAACACGTCTGTAAGACCAGGGACTATGATTGAAGGATAATTGGGTGCAAGCTTGTTGGAATGGAATCCTGTGATAGAGCAGAAAATTCCAGTTTCATGGACACAACCCTGGCAAGGTTAACAATAGGTTCAACACCTGGCTGCAGATGAAAGAGAGAAGCAGCCATGACGCCGAGGAACTAGAGTACATTTGACACCGCCGTAAAATTACCATACACAACACGGATAGAATGGCTGCCGCTATTTGCTCAATCCTTCCTTAGACGTAATGATCCTGATTTAAAATGCCTTGCCTTGTATGGAGAGTTAGGAATGTGCAGATTCAGCCTTCGCATTACCATTCACTGGGTAATAATTAAAATATCCATCTGTGAGAGCTAAATTGAACATGTTGCCAGGCGAAACACAATTGCAGCGTAATGTGTCACCCAAGATTTGTGGACCAGTTGGAAAAAAACAGATGAGTGGATCATTTTTCTTATGTGTGGAAATACAGGCTGTCCCCGACCGTTCAGATAAACAGACTGTTTGGATGAGTTCAAGTTGTTGGCAGAGAATTAAAGGAGCAGGAAAATGACCAAATAAACCCAAAACAGCATGGAGTACTTACACCCAGGGCAGTGCTGCAATGGTAATGAGCTGACAGATAGACAGCTCTCTCCGACTTCACTGACACTGGCGACACTCACACTATTGGCTGGTTTGAATCTGCATGTTAATTAAGCATAATGATGTAAACAAGAAATCATTCCTCTGCTGAGGTCCGCTGCTGATGAACAGCAATCTGTTAAAGGAGCTGTAAGATTGCTGAGATTTTTCATTCAGCTGAAGAGCAATCGTCGAGCCGTGAGAGAGGCCCGCTCTGCATGTAAGGTATTTCACATCACTCATTCCTGTACAGGCCCGTCTGTCAGAGCGCAATCATGTATCAGGTTGTGGAAGCAGCGTTTGATCCCACAATTTTTTTTTTTTTTAAACAACAACGTAGTAGTCTGCAAGCTCAAAAACAAAAAAACAACAACAAATAAAAGAAACTAAAGTTTTCAGGTCAGCTGTAAGGACATTACATTTTTTTTGCTAATGTGTTGTAGGTGCTGGTTTTTACCTAATGAAGCATCAAAGGAAACAACACACCACTGTGCAAGAGCTGTCTCTACCGGGGATTTTCCTTCTTTTGGAAGGAAAACTTTAAAACTTCCTCTTTATCATTGTTAATGATCCAGTGCTGCAGTTTTTTGTTATTGTGTTGCCAATCAAAACTAATTGTCACAAACAATTTCATTTCTGGGAAGATACCCATGTTTTATTTTCCCGTCCACTACGTTCTCTGAGAGAAAAACACTGGTAAGAAATGCGTCACTATTTTAATTTAATTCTGTTGTGAGGCAGAGACAAAGACAATCCTCCCCACCTCCTCTGTGGCGCCCGTATTCTTCAGGTATGTTTAAATAATGCATTGTTATTATGACGTTCCTGTCTTGAATGTTGAATGGCAGGATAGACATCTGTTTAATCAACAACCTTCCCTGACAGTCCCTCAGTTGGGTATGACTGTCGCTTCTATTCTCAGATGGCAGCGCAGAGGGATGTGAGCTTCACAGAAATTCACAGAGCTGTCTCCACGAGATGCTCACAGCCAAGCAGCAGAGAAAAGGATAAAGTCAGACCAGCAAACAGGAGCGATGAGCTTGGGTTCTACAGCATATGTCTTGGTTGGTCTTTGGTAGTTAAATTATTCAAAACATCCCTTTTTTTTCTGTCATGGCTCATTATCAGAGACAGCAAAAGGAGAAAAAAAAAACATTTCAGTGTCAGCCCATGAAGGCGGGGCAACCTTAGCGGGTTAAATCTTTCTGATGATTGCAATGCCTTTTTTTTGTACTTGTAATCAAGATGCTAGCATGTTCTAGTCAGCCCACTTCACACAGACACTCTGGAGATTACCTCTTCAATCCCCATCAAATGTGATTACCCCTGCTGAGGTGTGTGGAAATGTCACGTTTTACATATCCGAATAGTTCACCTCGCATAAAGTTCTGCAAGTCCTCTCCAGAGTGAAGGAAATGTCATGGGAAGGTGATGTGACAGGACTAAACTCTTTAACCACGTCTGCACCTCTCCTCCTGCTGAGTGTGCCTCTCTCTGAGGCAGGGTGGTGGGGTAATTGGGGTTCGGCTGGTCATTAACTCCAACTAGGTGGTGGACTACCACAACCACTGTCATTGTAATTGTATCTAATTGTCCTGGTGCTGCCAATGATTTGGATCAGACAAATAGCAATGACTAATTTAAATAGCGGCGTGACCTTTGCAGAGCTTCAGTCTAATTAACCGTTGTTGGTGCACGCAGGTACTGTATCTGAAAGTAGGCTAAGCAAAGCCGGGCCACATTCAGGGCTAGGTTATAATCACAGATTGTTGCTAATCACTGCTCTGGGAATGTGACCTGGTATGACCCTCTGTAGCGCAGAACACACTGGATGTTTTTTCTCATATCATCATATTAAACCATTCAATGCAGCATGTCCAAGTAAAATAAACAATTACATCAAAAGGCCTTATCAGTAAGGGCTATTCAAATGAACACGCTAACGGCAATAAATAAGTATTATGAAAACGTTAACCTAGCAAAATCTATATCCAATAATTCCACCATCCACCAACTTAGACTTTCTCTGTCTGATTTTACACTCCACCAACAGTGAAAATGATTGTAGATTCTGACCTAAGCTTATTTCTTAATGTCCAACAAGTGACTGTCACATGTCCCTATGGCTTGATAAGTTCATGCCTCAACCAGTTTTAGAAAAAAAAAATGACATGATATGGATCAAAGGTCAAAAAGGCTCTCCATAGGTCACTGGTGGCCGTGATTATGGTCAAACCTTATACTAAACTAGACATTGTTTATGTTGTAATGGACATGAAGCATGATAGTTTGACTGATGCAGTCCTAATCTGAATCAGATCAGTATGGTTGATTCGTCCTACAGAGGAGATCCAGCATTCAGGACTCTAATGCATTCAGAATCTACTTGCAAAAGACTGTCCTAGATTATCAATTTACAGTTCTTGTTGTTGTTGTTAACATCAACATTTTTATAGGACTGAAGTAAATACAACACGGTGCAGTGGTCAAGGTTACAGAGCAATCCTTTAAAAAGATACAACTTTACTTTGTTGCTATGTTTCTAAATTTATGCTGAGCGCAAGTTTAACCCACTGCTTATCTGACAAAAGTTGTTTTTTAAAAAAAGGACTTTTGAGATATGCCAAGAATTCACACAGATCCACACTGAATTCTTTTACGTTCCTTTATCTGAATTAATGGCACAGTTAACTATGATCAGGAGCCAAGTGCATTCACAATCAAGCCTCCATCCCTCTCTTAGTCATAATTAAATTTGGAGTCACTCGCATTCATGGGCAGTAATTTATGACAAAGGCTCAGAGAGGCAGATAGAGGAAAACTGTGTGCGTGATCTATTCAGCGCATAAATGCAAAATGAATTTATCACTTTGGGAGTCGGTGCACCGAAATGGACAGGGTGGAATACAAAGTCGTTAAGTTTATTATGGTTGTATTTGGCAGTATAAATAATGACAAAGACCCTCCAGTGCACTTAAACACGGCAGTAAAAAACACATTTTCCAATATCACCAGTGACCTAGTGATAAAGGTGGAACAGTAGAAGTTATTTACAGCACATTTTAATGGAAGGGCCGAGAACAGGAAGCCAGTTTAAAAACACAATGAAAGACAAGTTGCCACCCAAGCGTCAATGTGATGAATGATTGACATCTTATAGAGGTGATGATGTCTACTGTCCATTCACTGGTAGTTTATGACTTCCTTGATGTCGCTGTCATGTCAGGCAGCTGAACATGTACAGACCATCATCTGTCATCTTCAAGCACAGGCTGACGCATCACCGTGAGTTTGTGGGAATGCTTTCTGCAACACTGGTGGACAAAATGAATGAAAGCTAATGTGGCGAGGAGCTTTGGAATGAGTCTGCAGAAGAGGGACACTAATCCTATCATTCTACACCATTCATCTCCAATCCACTTGGCTTTCAGCGTTTTCCTCAACGGGCAATTTGTGGCCTCCCTGCTGGATCTGCTGGAAGCCAGTGTGTTGTAACTGCAGCACACTTCCAGGACTGCCTGTGAGTAAGAGAGGGAGGCCACTAAATGCAGCCTGCCTCCCCATCACTGTCCTCACTGACAGCTGCCAGCCCACTGCAGGCTGCCAGGAAGAGCTTAATGACAGTCGCTTTGAAAAAGCATCAAATTGTGGCCTGTCAGCATCGAATTAGGAAGAAAACAGGGTTCCATTTGTCCAGCAGATCATTAGTCAACATCTGAAATGCCTGTTGTGTTTAGATGCCAACACCTCACGACTTAAATCCTTGTTATTGTCTCAACTGTAAACTCCGTGGAGGCTCAAAGCACAGGCTGAATAATGGAGCAATAATGTTTGTGGTAAACATGACGATTGTCTTGAAAGGTCAAAGCCGTAGATGTGTTTAATATGGACTCCAAAATGAAACAGAGTCTAAAGCTATATGACTTCCAGATGGTGGCATCCCCCCACCACCAACACTCTCTCTGTGTGTTACTGCCTGACAGATGCTATACTTGCTTCCAGGGAAGAATCTGAGCAGCCTTCCATGACAAACCAAGACAGGGGAGCTGCAATAACTGTCTCCTCATTTCCTTGTGTTCTTCACCCCTTTTTTTGTATCGCTGGAGAGGAGGCTCCCCTAGGGTCAGCCTGTACACAGACACACTCCAAACACACTAAAGAAAATCTCTGCTTTGCATTTCAGCACACACAATAGCATTCTATGAATAGAATTGTTTTGTTCAGCTAAAATATAATTCAAATTTTCAGGTCTCAGTCAGTGGGTTAAAATCAGCATTTTACACACCGCATGTCACCTCAACACATAATCACAGGTAATCTCTTTTGCTGTCTGTCTGGGAAAATTACCATGAGTGTAATTCTGTGTTGCTGCTGTGCAGCAAGTTTAGTCCCAGAAACTTTGCAAATTGAATATAATAACAAGGCACACTCCATTTATCTGTGCACTCATAATGAGAACTATTTAATATGTCCCATCGCCAGATAATAGCTTCCAAGAGCATCTTCACTTCTATCGACCGGCATATTCACACACACATTAGGCCTAGAATCAATCTGTCAAAAGTCCCAATTTCTAACTCCAGCTCTATTTTGGCCTCCTCTGGATAGAGACAACAAACTACAGTGTAACACAGAGTGAGCAGATGAGGAGGAGGAGGAGGAGGAGGATGCTGGTTGACAATGTGCTGCTCATCTGACCAGGGCTGCAACTCTATACTCACAGACGGCACAGCTCCCACAGCTCCTCTGTGTGATGTTACAAAGCCCAGCCGGCTACGCTGGCATTCTGGTTGTGGGCTGTGGTCAGTCAGAGCTGTGACAGCCTGCTGCTCTTTCAGCCACAGTAAAAAAAGGGAAAGAAAAGCACTGAAGCAAAGGAATCCTCTAGGCTGAGAAGAAATAAATAAAGAACACCAACCCAACAAAGGCCTATTCAAATATTCCTGAGGAAGTCTGCCATAGAAGACATAATGAATGTTTGCACATAAAATAAATACACACTCTGTCTTTCCTCTGCGCTGGCTGCAGTCAATTGATTTGGAAAACACAATTAAATGGATTGCCAGGCATCTGATATTCATCGGGAGACAAAGACAAAGCGAGGGTGTTAAAGCAGAAGCTGTTCCAGATTGTTGTCCACGTCAGTGTGGGGTTAAACGAGAGGTTTCTTGGCTCAGGTTGATCATCATTTTTCATCTGAAGGCCATCCTTCAACTGGGGCTCAGAGCTCCATCCTACACTTACAGTTTGTCCAGAGGCCTAGAGGTTGTCACATCGATAGTCTGAGCTCATTTACTCTGATACGTCAAGCAGGATGAAGTACCATGGGGTTTAGAACATCCGAGTACAACAACAATAATATGGTATTTAATGGGAATAAACCCAGAGTGGAAAAATACCCCAATGAGGCCTATACATCACCATAGGTGCACAGATCAGATGTATGTATTAAGCAGGCACATCGTTTGTATAAATGTTATATACAGTATATAATATATCTACATGACACAGCTTAGCAAAAATAATAATAATGATACTAAAATAACTATCTAACTCTAAGGGAGTCGTGACTGTTTAAAAGAGCTGAAAGTAAGTTATTCTATTTTTAAAAAGAAAAAAACACCCAGTCCGGCACTGCCTTAGGTTGTCTGAAAGTCATACTTCCCATTTACCGTCTCAGAGACTGTAGACCTGTAAATCAGAATAACAACAGGTGGGGACAAGAAAAGGCTCTTTTTTAATCTAATTTCCTCCTTCTGAGGATAATAGTTAAGATTCTGTTCTTCACAATGAACTGCCCTGGGGTAAAAGAAATCCAGTTGTGTTCCCCTGTAAACACTTAGTCTGACATGCAACTGTCAGAACAAGATGTTGATTCTATGACTGCACTGTTTTGTTGCCTGAATGCCCAACTTTCAGGTTTCAGAATAATGGATTAGGTTCCAGGGGATGGTCCTTTGTAATCTCAAATGTTCAAGTTTATTTTGTATTAGTCTTTGTTTTGCCTCCCAATCCTTTATAACGCTCTGAAATCCCCATTAAAGAGGCAGCTGTCTGGGATTCTTTAATTTAGCACCTTTCCTTTGCCTGTTTGTAGACCCACTTGGCGGGATGCCCGTCCTTGGAAGGATCTTTTATTTCCCCCACACAGCAAGGCTCAAACTGAGCTCAGTCCTGATCAGCTAACCACAAAATTTGGACTCTTTGTGCTCAGCAACAAGGCGCCACAAGACTGACTGCTAAAGAATTTTGGCTAGAAACCCCTAAGAGGCTCTCTTGTAGTACGTCTTGCATATCAAGGCAGTCTGGAGAAAAAACTAAATCAAGGCTTGAGGAAAGAATCAAACTTCTTCCATTTTAGTTTCTACAGAAAAAAAGGTCTGCTCTGCCGTCCTTGCAGCAAGGAGAGACAAAAGTGTGTCAAAGATAAGGTAACGACTTGGCTCTTCCTTTAAGTAGAGTCAGACATGGAACAACACTGTTTTCACCGAAGGCCTTCACAGCTGTGTAAATACATTAGTCAGAATCTGGTCTGCCCCACAATATATATATATATATATACACAGATTATAGAAGCAATAAACCATGGGAGGGGTCCAAGCTGAATAAATCTTAACACAGTGCCAAAAATACAGCCAGGATGAGGTTATTTATGTTCTGACTTTGTTGAACCCTGACAACCTCAGCAGGTATGTTGTTTGTTTAGACCAGGGGTTTCAAACTCATTTTGGTTCAGGGTTCGGTTCAGCCTAATTTGAAGTCAAGCGGGCCGGACAAGTACAATCATAAAGTAACTACCTATAAATAAAAATAAATCCATGTTTTTCCACTTTTTTCATGTAAAGAAGTGCATCAGAAAACCTTCATATTTAATGAAGTGTACTTTTAAATGTATCAAGTTGGCCGGTTTTTGGCCTGTTTTACTGGATTACTGTACGCTCTGATGTGGTTTTCAGTGATCATGCAGTAAGGTAAATAGAACTGTGGCCATTAGTGTAGTCCTGATTCCTATAACGTAGCTAAACAATCAAACAGTCAAAAGTTGGAAATTCTTGAAAAGCAACAGATTTGTAGAAAGACCACTTTAATGGAAATGAACTTTGGTGCTACAAACGTGACTTTGAAGAAAATATCATGGAACGACCACAAGAGGTTGTCCAATTAAATTGACTAAAAAATAATTAAAATGTAGTTATTCACTGCTACAAATGAAGAGGTAGAATCAAACACTGGCCTTTAATCACGAGTGAAAGTAGGTGACATAAAAAGCTTTTGTCTGGCAAACATGAAACATTACCATTTTGCTGTGTTCTCTGTGGCTTTTGTTTAAATGAAGCAGATTAAGCCTTTTCCAAAACCTTCTAAAATGAAAAAAAAAATTCTAAAAAATGTCTATCCTTTTGTTCTTCTACCTTTTTTCCTAGTGCATGAAATTCCCACTGCTTCTGTGACGGAAGGCTTAAACACCGCTGAATAAAAACAACAAAAGCGTATAATTTATTTCTTTCACCTGCGTCTGATTTCCCCCCCCTGCGGGTGGGTGAGAGTGTGGGGACATGTTCTGTACTCACCACGCTGCTCAAGCCATGCTCCTTCACCAGCCTGAGGGAGTTCTGATAGCAAGAGGTGAGGTCATTGGTCTCTGTCGTGCTCACGTGACCTCTGGCCACTGGGCCCACAGTGTGGATCACATCTGTCAAAAGGGAACAAACACACACACACAGAGTTCATTTCACCACTGACTTTCTCGGGCAAAGCAAAGTTACATAGTTGGCAGTATTTCTCACAGTGCAGTTGGACTATTTTGATATTTATGACGCTGTAAAACATTCTAGCTGTCCACCATGCAGCCAAGCAGATAAGTCAAACTTTAGTAATGTGTAAATATTAAAAAAAAAAGTCATGATAGAGCTGGATCATACACTGTGGCTTCTGGGAACAGCAATAATGAATTTATTCCATAATGGAAATGGCAGCTCAGATAGAAAGTCAATGGCGACATTCATTCATAACATCTTCCATATTCACATCTTCTATCTTGCCGCTCCTTACTTCTTTTCATGGTAATGTCTTCCATTGTCAATCAATGGTCTTCTACTCAGGCCTGGCAGAGCTGAGGAATGCAGCCTCCTAATTATATCATTGGAGTGATGACAGGAAAATAAGGGATGGAAGTGCTGATTTGACAGAAACACAGATTTTCTGCATTCTGCCTGACTACCTTTGGCCTTTTCAGTGTTGGACAGGACAAGTG
Organism: Cynoglossus semilaevis; assembly: GCF_000523025.1. Taxonomy (NCBI): domain Eukaryota; kingdom Metazoa; phylum Chordata; class Actinopteri; order Pleuronectiformes; family Cynoglossidae; genus Cynoglossus; species Cynoglossus semilaevis. The sequence continues at coordinate 9,272,477 of NC_024318.1, read as the reverse complement.
TAAATCAATATGCAACTAAGTCTGCAGCTCCCTCAGAGCATTACTGGATGGTTAACCACTCTTGTTGCTTTTAAGGAGACTAACCACCAGGGCATTACAGTACAGCAGAAAATTATTAGTTTATTAGTTTATTATTAGTTATTTTAGAACAGAGCACTTTTTTATGGATGTGTTTTCACCTGATAGTTCCTCAAAAAGGTCACAGAGTTGCGGATAAACTAATTCATAAAAAGAAAGACGGAAAAACATTTCCTCAGAAACAGATGTTTTTCAGTGAAAACCCAGACTGTGAACCTCTTACACCAGGCAGCGTTGCTGACTGCTAAATTCACGGCTCATTAAATATAGATCAAATATGACCCAAACATTTGCAATTTAATGCATCAAGTCTGCATTTGTGTCCACTGAAATATTAAAACACATTGAAGTATGAAAACGGATCATTTTGACGTTTCCGGGAAAAGCGTGCATGAGCGTCGCAACTGCGATTTGAAAAAATAAATAAATAAAAACACACTAGCCTCGTGTTTTTCACCGTCTAACCTCACCATTTACTTTTAATGTAGAATATTTAGCCTCACTTTTCCCACAGTATAAATGAAAGCTATAATATTTCTCCTCCTGACCATGAATCATTTAAAGATTAAATTTAGCTCTCACTTCTGAGTCTGCTCGCTTAATAGGTCAGAATGATAAAATACATAAGGAGCCGCTATAGTCAAGGCGTTTGCACTGGCTCTGCCCGAGGCTGAGGTTCTGTGTTTGGAAAAGGTGAGAAACAAAGGGTTTGACTGATCATCACAGGCTGAGGTAAAAATGGGGCTGTCAAAAGTCTTCGACAGAACTGGAGACCAGAAATGGCACGGAACAATATAATTCTAATAGAATATGTGGTAAAAATGTTTTCTGTGCATAATTCATGGAGTTTTTCCACTACAAGAACAGCAACATGTCAATTACACTGAGAATAAGTGCCAAAAACCAGGCTACTTGTGAATTCATGAAATTTTAAACAGTTTTTTTTTCCTCCTCACCAGTAGCAATGTCGACGCACTTCTTCAACACTTTACATCAAATGAATATTTATACAGCGGCGTTTCTGTAGGGTGAAGACATAACTATGGGGATTCACTGAAGGATGGCCAGTCAGAGCTGAAGGTTCTCACAGCTACAGACGCTTTAGTCTCTCTGAACCCAAAAACAGCCGAGCTCTGCAGCTTTGGATTCAGATGGGTGGTTCCTGAACCATCGTTATGAAGATGGGAGTGGTGTCATGTCACCCAAAATCAACACATTTACAGGTAGTGTTTCAAATCTCCACTGAACTTTATTCAAAATACTAAACCATAGGAGGTTTAGGTTCAGGAGGCTTTGAATGAATGTACAGATCCTCAAGTCACAGAGCCATAGTTTTAGAAGTTTATAACTTCTATAGTAGTCTTAATAGAAAGGGACAATAAAGAAGGATTTACTCTAACAAAAAAATAAAAAAACATATAATGGAGAACAATTTATTTTAAGTCTGTTTACTCATAAAAACATCAACAACATGATTTTATTTTTTTCTGCCAATAACAAAAGGAACATAAACCATGTGACTTTCTCTTTAAAAAGACAAAAAAAAAAAAGATAAAGAAAAGGATGACGGTTCAATCCATATGTGTGGACAACCAACCAGCTTCTATATGTGATCGAGAATGGCTTTCTACCCTCTGCATCTGACGTATGGTATTTAAATGATGCCTCAGTGCAGCAGTACTGCATGTTGACGACAGCATGGAGGGCTGTTATGTGACAGTGTGACTGCTGTGAGATTTACATTTTAAGCTTTGATGACTGCAACATGTCACTGCTGAGCCTCACTGCACAGCACATTGATTTTTTTTTATTATTATTATTTTCATATTTGCACTTTGCAGCTTTGCCTACAGGATTGATATTTCCAATTGGACCAGGAGTAAAGGATGATGATCACAGCCATAGAACGTTAGGACATGTTTGGAATAACAGCTGCTCCTGTTACTGTGAGAAAAATGAAGACTATCTCTTTGAAATATTCAGACAGATTAACATTCAGTCATGTACAGTGCCAGGTGAAAGTGTGAAGCTTTATAAATTATTTTAATAAAATCAAATGTTTTCACAGCAAACTAAAATATTCCACAAATACTTGAATGAAGTTTTATTATTAATATGAATTACTATAATACGTAGAATGTTAAATTCACTGACAGAAATAATATATCTACAAAAAAACTGAATATTGCAGACTAAATTTGAATATCTATAAATAAATATTATTTCAGCAGAAATATTAAGCATAATTATTTGCGAAGAAAATGTGAATATTGGAGGTATTGAGCAAATGTTGCAAGCAAAAAAAAAGAACTCAGTCTGAGCTTAAATCAAACATCAGCCAGAAAATAAATAAATAAAAAAACTACTTCTATATCACACATACCACCGTATTCCTTCGAGGCCATCGTCCTGCCAATTTCAGCAGTCGTTAATGAGCTTTATTACTAACAATGGTTTCAGCGGCTTCTCCCCTAATATCTGTTTGTCTCTTCTGGTCCCTGGCTTCAGGGCTGCAACGTCAACAACACAATTTAACCAACAGAGAATGAAGATTTCACACATGTTGTTTTCCTCTTCCTCTGAGCCCTCACACCCTGCACTAAAGAGAGAGGAAAACACCCAAAAAAGGGCAAGATAAGAATAACCCTGAAGCTTTATTTGGATGATAAAAGTGGAAGCTCGGAGGATCCAATTCAAGACTGACATAATCTGTTGTGGTGGGATTATACGGTGGGAACTCCAGGCTTTAGATTAACAATCTGCCTGTTGTTTAATAGTCTGACGCAGCATCCGAGTGACGACATGGGAATATAGACAGAAAAAAAGAAAAGAAAAAGGACAGCATATGGTTGCAGCAACGATACGACAAACAAGACGTCAACATGACGTTATTTTTAACACGGTTTGACAACAGTATGGAGAGAATGATAGCTACACTCATCAAGTGAGAACAGCACACACGCGCACACACTGTGTGAGCCACATCGTTTTTGAGCAAATCATAAAACAGACGGTTCTTTAAAAAAAAAAAAAAAAAGTTCCCACAGTCACTGTTCCAGTCGCCTACTTTCAACACAGACTTTCATAGTGGTTTTTTTTTCTTTAGTGTTTGTAAACTGCTATGTTCAACAGTACACATTGGACGGAGACAAAAACAAAATGACACTAATTATATCCTATTAGCACGTAACGTCTCACTGTTTTACTCACAGTATCTGAATAGAGTCTGTTTGAATCCAAATCGCTGACCAAGTTTGATTCAGTTCCTGTTTATTATCAGACAAAGATATAAGTCAAACAGTACCAGGACAGTTGTGGTCCGACATTGGTTTGATTCTAATAACTACACGTCTCTCATGCATCTCCATCAGCTTTGACCAGGTTTACTGCTATGTCTGTTTTCGTCAGGTGTTGAACTGTTAGGTTTGATTTGATCAAACCTGAAAAATGAAATCAATCTAGTGATCATTGAGCAAAATGTTCATCAAACTAATCAAATTATTGAACCTCTGACACATGTTTTTATCTGTAATAGAAATCTTCTGACATCTTCAGCTTCTGAGGGCTTTCTCTTACTGTTCTTTTGTGCAGAAGCTACTGGGTTGGTTCGACCATAGAGACACGGTCCCTGCACGTGAGACTTCTGTATGGGACCAGGGCGTCATGGCAACATGATGTCTGTGTTTCAAGTATTCTTTTAGAGTAGATGTTCCCCTTTGAACTGTTTCAAAGAGTCCACCCCCCCCCGCCCCCCCCGAGATGTGTTCAGGGCCCATCACTTCAGACTTGCTTTGCTCTCTGTGTGACTTGTCCCTAATATGCAAAATAATAAAACATATAAAGACAGCTAGTTGTCAAAATTTTTCTTTCACACACACAACCTTCAGATATCTTTTTTTTTCTTTTACCAAAACTTAAAAAGGAGCGTTGCCTCAGTCTTCAGATGAGGCAAAGAAACCAGTTGTGATCTGATGGGAAAAACATCCTGCAGAATTCTACAGAGAAGGAATTCTCAGATGAAAACACTGCAGTGTTTAGATTTATACTGTATATATAAAGGAAAAATGTTTTTTTAATTTGTTTCCTAACTCCATGATTTCACATTGCATTTATTTAAAAAATATAGTTGAGTGTTTTCACCTTACTACTACTACTCCATAGGTAATAATTTTATAATTTGAAAAATGTTTTTTTAATTTGTTTCCTAAATCCACGATTTCACATTGCATTTATTAATGACAGAGCTACTCGATAAATTGCAGAATGTCTTTTCTGATGCACTGTGCAGTGAGACATTTTCTAAAAGTACTTCTTTGATTATTTTCAACAGCAATTTTCAAGTCAAGTTGTTCTCTTACTGAATCTTCGCTTCATAAAAAAGACAGGACACAAACGTCCTCTGCAGGAACACTTTCAGCTTTGGCTGCTGAAATATTACTCAGCTCCAGGAAGGCTGAAAATTAAATATCAAGGGGGACACGGCCACTTCAAAGCCAGCGCTTTCTTAGCAACTAAAGGAAAATCTTTTGAAATATCTAAGCTTCATTCAGTACTATCTGTGACAGGGCCTGGCACTTCACTGCATAATGAATCTTTCATTTTCACTTCCATTACGGTCCTTGAGGAAGCCTTGAAATAACAATCCCAAAAAAAGGTCTTATGCATGTTACAGTCAGAGTGGCTGCTTCTGAATGCTCACCTTTCATGCCAATAACCTTGGACGTCAATTGTGAACAGAAGACAAAATACTTTTACTCATTCGCTCATAGTCCACGGCTACAGTTTTTTCCGTGTCTTTTGTTGTTGGGAGATAATTCGGTCTTTGGGTGAGTAGCATCCTGTCAATTTTGGAGTCACAACCAACTATTCACACTGACATGTTGACACATTCACACAGGTGAATTTAAAATGAACAATTACCCAAATGCTAGATAGAGAGAACCTGGTACAAAAAGAGAGGGAGTGAACCAACACACCAATGATTTCCTTGCAGTATCAAAAGAGCACGGACTATTTCTATCACTGAACGACAAGAGTCACATAGTTAACGATTTCACAAGTCAACTTAAACTTTATTATCCCCAGAGGGCAGTTGGTTGTGCAACAAACTAACAGATCAACTAACATCAACTAACAGATATATGGAGACTACTTACTCAGCATAATATTGATATTAACGTGTACTAATCATACCACGCTAATATGCTAATACTTAAATAGATAAAAATGGATGCACCCTATGTTAAGAATAATACACATTACCATTATTCATCTTGCATGCTATGGACATGCAGATAGTTGGAGTCAGAGTAGAAGATGCAGAGAACAGGGCAATATGGAAATCAATGATTCGCTGTGGCAACCCCTGAAAAAAGGGACAAAACTGAAAGAAAAAGATCTTGCATGCTATGCTATGTTATGCTATGCTGTGCTGCTCATCTGATACACCATCTGATTGGATGGTGAGCATGTCCACTGATTCAGTACATTTAAAGACTGCCGTGATGGGGACGCGATGCTGTCATTTTATGTCAAGGAGTTTACGTAAACAGTGGAAATACAAAAGACCAGGAGGAGGCAGTCTTTTGCTAAAGGAGCAAAAATGAATTCAAGGACAGATGGCGGAAACTCCAAAGGCATGACTCTAGCTGCCCCGAAAATGAAAGCTGCGTAGGCCGAGCCTTGTGCTCCACTCGGCATCAAAGCAGTTGTTTTTTGATATCCTTGTGTGTGTCTCAAGGATAATTCAAATTTCTGCTTGTGTTCTATTGTTGGGTTTGAACCAATATCACTGTCAGTTCACTCATTTTTATTGCATGAAAAGTGCTATATAAACAACTAAAGTAAAGTAAATTAACATTCCCAACTCACAAGCCATAATTTCCCTTGCCACCTGTAAATGTTAACAGTTTTCTGTCCTTGAAAGTGTCACAGATACATTAACAAACACACATTTTTTGTTTGTTTTGTAAAATTTCTTTGAAAAATTTCTTTGAAAAACAAAAAAATACTTTTTGAAGTGTTTGAACTGGAGTGTGTTCTTAAGCTCACAAAAACAGCTACATCAATTCATATGCTGTAGTTACTTCTCTCCTTTCTACTTTGTTACGTTTCCAGCTTGTTTGTAGCTGCGTCTACACCCTCATCAGCAGATGTTTAATTTAAATTTTAACTGCATTGTCAACTAGTCAGGGATACAAAACCAATCTTTAGAGAAGGAGAGAATAATTAGCGGCTGCTTCCACACACACACACAACGGAGTTCTACCCATAGTGAGCTGAGATCCTCGTCTATCTTTTGTCAATCACAAAGTTCTCCCTTCAAAGGGCTCAACGGCCCGTGGGGAGAAAGTGAAAAAAAAACTCTGAGAGATGTCATCTCCCTTCAAAGGCCTCGGCAGCATTTCCCATTCCTTCATCTTTACATTTAAATCACTGACAGTGTGTCAGAGTGGTACACAGCATGTCACAGAGTTTGGCAGGAGATGATCCGGCTGTGTAATGGAAATACAATACAGGACCATGGAGTACAACTGTGGTGTAGGACGCTACAAAACCATTCTGCACTCACTTTAGATTTCATCCCGGGCAGCTAAGAAATTCAAAACAGTGTGAACGTTCAGGAAGTTATGTTTCACTAGAGCTCAGCACTACAGGAAATGTTCAGAAAGTATTTTTGTATTTTAGGCTGAAAGTGTTTTATTTTTGGGAATTGCACATAAAACCATGAGACTTGGGAACATGGGGAAGTACATGTTGCTAAAGAAAATCTGTGGTACAGGGTGTTGGGTAATCTGTTTACTTTTCCAGCCATATTTTTGTTCCTATAACGTAGTTATCCATTACCTAATTTGATAGTCCAAAAAAAAAAAAATGATACTATGAAAGTTGAGTATTTCAAAAAGTGAAAATAACTTCCAGAGTCTGGGTTTTATCCACGTTAATACCCTAAACTGACCATAGTATGAGAGTGTGTGATGGAGGTCAACTGTACAGTGTGACCCCATCTTTGCCCAATGACTACTCTGTTTTGCTCTCAGTCTTTTCAAACCATAATGATTATTTAATGACAGTGAGTGTAGAAACTACAGCTGCAGAATCACCCACTGTATTTACAGAAACGTGTTCTCCCACAAAATTTGACCACATACAGACAACATCCAGTGAATCCGAGGTATATCTCGAAATACTCACTACATGTAGTAACACCTTGTTGTTGCCACTCAATGCAGTAACTGCAGTAATTAAGTGTATTTCGTTGTGATTGCTAGCCTGGTCCTTCTCAGCATGCACACAGCTGTTCCCATGTCGGTCGCTGAGGATTACTAAATGAAGTGTGTACACCCACTCGGACATGGAACTGGTGTTGTCATGGTGACAGAGAGTGCAGAGTGATCCCCCACTGCTCACTGAAGCTGGAGTCTTTAAGACCCGGTTTGCACATCATGTCTGGTGCCTAGCAGATACAGTCGTTTTTTTCACATTAATATTTTCCTCTATCAAAGCGGATTAAAGATGTCTTCTTGATTATTCATACACTTGGTTTTCAAAGGGCTTGTTTTCTTTTATTGTGAACGCCACTGAGATTCTGTCATACTTAAACAAGCTAAGAGTGAAGAGGGAGAGGAGCGTTCTTAAGGGCGATAACACAGAATAATGAAAAACAACAGGATGTGCTTTTGATGTTGGGAACTGCCATCGGGTTTCAAATTAACATCACAAAACCTCAATTCTTTCACTTCAGGAACAACAACACCAGTGGCTTTTCTACCAAACCCCTTAATAAACTTTTATATACTACATCACTGCTGCACATCTGCTGATCCACAAACTCCTCTGCCTCCACAAAAACCTCTTGCTCCTCAAACATAAAGCTCACCATAATCAGTCACCTTCTTATTTCCTCGACCTCCCATGCATCTACGTTCCTTTTTGCTCTACAACGTCCTTTTCCATCTACACCTAAACAAACATCAATCCTGCGGCTACAACCCAATGTCTCGAAAAACTCCCTAAACCACGCAAACTGTTTCGATGGAGATTTAGATAATGGGATGGTTTCAAAGTTGGGTGTTTTTTTTTTGTTTGTTTGTTTTTTGCTTTCTGCCAAAGCAATTATGACATCACACTTGTTTTTCTTTCCCCAGAGAAACCTATAACATTTCCATCCAGTTACCATATCTGTGATGATCCAGATCCAGATATTCACTACCTTGAATCAGACAAGTATTAATTGTGCCAGGAATTCTGGGCCCTTTTTCAGGTTTATATCAGTCAGGGACCCTTGGAATCATCCTAATCCCCATGTATAATAATAATAACAATAATAATATTGCACACATACATATACATTTCTTAACTTTTTAAGTTATAAGAAGTAATAATAGGAAAAACACAATTTGTTACTTTTTTGTAAAATATATTGCTTGACTTCTCCAATGATAAAATACAGATTTATTTTGATGACAAACACACCTGACCTCTGACACACTGATGCCCCATTTGGGGATTGTCCATGTTACATGGTAAATGAGTAAATCATGTTTTTTTTTAAAAAAAAAACTACTGTACTCTACTGTGCCGAGTAGAAGGTGAGATTTATGCGTGTCGTTCCCGGTTGCTCGTGTGTGAGCATGTGTGCTTGTCACAGTGAGTAGGCATGTGGCCCATACTGAAGGTCAACAGCATCAGAGTAGTGATGATAGTTTTGCTGTACACATGCTGTAAGAAGTGAAGTGTCTACAGGGACACCAGGGAGGAGAGTAAAGACAGAGGGAGAAAGTCATCGAGCAGCACCTCCAGCTGTTTCTGCTGCTCTGGGCTTTCCATAACATTCCTACAAGCTTGAATGAACTGCCAGGTGACACCGCTCTCATAACGGCTCGCTACTTCTGATTCTTGCTCTTTTTTTCAGCTCCTTGAAGCATTTCCCTGAAAGCTTTAAAATAGGCGTGAATGTGTTAATAGAGGAGCTGTGCCTGAGGTTTACAAAAAAGGCCAAGATCCGTGCTTTTGTAGACAAAAAGAGCGCAACAAGATAAAACGCTTCATGGTATGTAGCATTGTACACAGGTATCAGGGGAAAAGAGCATGATGTGTTCTTGACACGCTTTGGTATTAAGAGAAAAGATACAGTTCTGTGTTCACAATGAAAGACTAATGAGGGCTACCATTAATTGCAAATACGTAGTTTAGTTTATTTTTGTTAGGTTGAAGTGATGCATTGCTAAGACATCACCTGTGACTGGACAATTCAGGGTTTGACATCACCCAGTCCTCGAACCATAGTTAAAGTCAGGAAGAGCATGTGGTGTAGAAACTCCTAAATCACTACGCAGACTACACCTGATGAAGGAACAAGATGAAAGTGACTGTACGGTGTACCAACTGTTCTCTAAATTACGTTTGCACTAGCACGCAATGTTTTTCAACCTGTTTTGGTCACTAAACATTTTACATTAAAGAAAAAAGCTCACACTGCACCACCAAATCAAATGTGACAAAAAGTACATGTAAGGAAATACAATTATCTTCTGGTTTTAATTTACTAAGAATTTACTTACTCAGCATAAAACCTGTGCCTGTTTAGTTGAACACATCTCAAAAATACTTGCAGTAATTGAAGAAAGAGACACTTTCTTAACAGTTTTGCATTGTTCCCTTTTTTAATACTGTCTGCTGCCACCTAGTGGACTGGTGTTTAATCGTGCTGTCTATAACTGTTGCATAGACTAACAAAGACAACTTACTGGTGTTAAATAAATAATAGTTTTCAGACTAATTAAGTGAAATAGCAGAGTTTCCCACAGGACACCTGCTAAACTCTCAGGGCACACAAATGTGCCACGGCCCTGTGATTGGGAATCACTGCACTAACATACTGCCTTGATTTGACTCCAGGAGGCAGATACTGTATACTCCACGCAGCCAGTTAGAATTTCCAGGTTCCACTTTAAAAGGAAGGAAAGATTACTTTTTTTTTACGGCAGAGCTTTAAAACCAGCTGTTTGTTTGGAAATAAAGAGAAGCAAAGCAAACCACTTAAAGCTTCAATTAAGCCTTTTATCTCTGCCTCTGAACATCAGACACTGATGTTGTTCTGCCCGAACTTCAGCTGCATCTCATCATTTCTCTGATTTGGGCACCAAATAGCTGGGGCAGTGCATCATATATTCTTCAGGGGTCTGTGTAAGCAGGTCCTTGAACCAGGGTGGTGAGCCTCATGAATCTTTTAAATGTCAAGACACACACACATTTACACACATATGCACACACATACACAAACACACACGCACGTACACAGGCACAGCTGCAGGGAAAGGGGAAGCGATGTGGCCTTCACAGATGCTATTTACTATCATTTCAATTAAGACATATGTGCCCGAAGTGGATTTGATGGAGAAAGACGCAGTGGGTGGAGACATTAAACGCACTCTCATTTAAGCAACTTGTGCCACATGCTTTCCAAATAATCCTAATGACAGTAATTACAAAGGCACATTTATGTCTGTGTTTGGGTAAATAAGGGTTAGGAAAATTGAATAAATAGTACTGTGAGGAACAACTGCATTTAGCCTCATGAATAAATGCGAGCTCAGTGAAGTCACACTGCTTTTAGAGTTTTTTCACTGTAGTCAATTTGCTCTAATCCTGGATTTTCCTTCATAAAAAGGAAGTCAACTGAGAAAGAAGGGAGTTATAGAACAGTACAACCACATTTTTAACTGGTAAATAGACTCTTAGACTTCACATTGACAAATATTATAAAAATTATGTTTGTCTTACAAAAACAACCTTATGTGTTGAGGAAATGTGGGTCTATTTAAGAATAAATTTTATATGCAAGAAAGCAGCGGTGACATTGTCTTGAGCAGTGATGGTCAAGGTGGAAAATCTGACGTGCTAAAATCAGCCTTGTACGTTTGTTCAAACTGGTGGATGTAAACAACAGTCCAAGAGTTTTGTTAAAGCTAAAATAATAAAAGAATAAATATTTAAACATCAAAGTGTAATCGAAGTACAAAATACAAACATTAAGGTAAATGTAAACATTAAGCAGAAATAAAAAAACATCAGGCAAATGTAACTTTACATCAGGTAAAGTTGCGGGGCCTCAACTATATTTTCCCCAAACAATGAAAAGATTATTTACCAGTCTTTCCAATATCTTGTCATAACAAAACAAATAAAAAAATAAAAATACATTAATGACAGACTGTTGTATTGTAGCCTGGAGCATATAAAATATTGCACCCTTATCAGGGGCTCGAATGACCTTCTCTTTAAAAACTCTGCAGTCTTGAGACGTGTTGACTTGAGTGAAGCCCTGCAGAAAGATATTTCTTTGTGTTTTATACTCGAGTTAAAAGTAATATGATAATACCAAAAGGCCCTTGAAAATCTTGTTATATTACATAAAAAAGGGGAGAAAAAAGCTGTCAGGCAGTTAAAGTGCACTGACACTCACAAGGCTGCAATAAGAACAAAACTGCAGAGCGCTCTATCATCTTGGGTTAAAAGTGTTGCTCTCTCCCTGAGGCTGGAATGAGGCCGGTCTACATGCAAATGCAAAATTGGTTATTTAATCTGGCAACGATCTGGAAAGTACACAAGCGTCTTCTCTGTGTAAATAGCAATGCTGTTTGTTTTTTTGTAAATCAACAGAGAGGAAAGGGACACATTTTTATTCACTCCGGCTGCACTACTCAAGAAACTGTATACGCAGCCTCACTTTTTCCCTGCCTCCCCTTAAAACAACAGTTTCAAATTATTTTGGATGAGCCAGTGACTTGTACCAGGGGAGAACGGAGCATTTTTCATAACAGCTCTGCACTTTAACCTCTGTCCTTGCAAAATATAAGTTCAGCCACGGGCTGAAACACTTTGAGAAGTAATTTTAAGACAGTCAAGGACTTAAAATGCCAGAATCAATCCCAAAAGGTTCAAGAGAGACGCCAACTTGAGGTCAGTTAAAAGTCCTGCCTGTCGTTCAGTGTTAAATTTGATGACCAATCTTTATTTAGTCTCAGTCTTGGTCTTATGACTATTTTTAACCTAGTTTTAGTCAATAAAAAATAAAATGAAATAATAAAAAATTAGTTGACTAAAACGTAAAATTTATTTTTTGTTTCTCTTATATATAGTTTTCAAATATCAGTTGGGCTTTTAGTATTCTATTGAGGAGTATCGAGAAGTAAGTATTCCTACTTCTGTCTTTATACCATCCACTGTTTATACTACTACCATAACGGCATCTCTGTTTAAATACCCCACCTTCCAGACAACAAAAGTAGCTCTGATTGGCTCTCGTCCTCATTTGTTCCTGCAGGTTACATGATGAAAATCAGTGCGGATTCAACTTCATCCCTGCCAGATTGTTCATCTCATTAGTCACATTGTCTCGTTTCCCATTTAGGAAGTCTTTGACAAAAATTCTAGGTTGATGAAATTAACACCAATATCAACCAAATGTTCTGTTATTTGGTTTCATAAGCTAAAGCAACAACATGTCGGTCATATGTTACCTCGTGCTACACAGTAGGGTCTAGTTCCCGAGCGATCTTTTTTCAGTAAGGGTTTGTTCCCGTGTGTTCATCATAGTAAACAACAACAAAACCAACAGAGTGAGGGAACTAGAAGTGACCTTCAGGAACGGCCGCAGTCAGAACAATACGTTAAGTCTTTTGACTATTTCGTGCAACTGCTGTCTTGCAGCAGCGGTTGACACTTCACTTCCTCTCTGCCTCCACAAAATAGACAGCCCACTTATCACCTCCTTTCACATCCAGCGTGCCACTCATTACTCATGTATTCATAGCTTCTGCAGTTTAATTACAAGTCTAATCACAACAAACTATCTCCTTCATGACTGAGCCAGCTGTGAGTCTTAGGGATTGGATGCAGCTAATCAGTTTAATGTTCCTTGTTTTTTTCCAGGATTACCACTGTAGCTACAGAGATGACTGAAAACAACATTGTAAATACAGGAGATACAAGAAGGTAACTGCAAGTAGCTGAAGTAAACAACTGGTACTACTTAAAATAATAATAAATAAATAAATAAAACAACTTGCTATGACTGCAAGGATTATGGTCTTAAATAAAAACTGTCATCAGTTTCTATGTATAGCTGTGTTGTAAGTACTTCTATTACAAATGGTGGCTATAACAGGATATATAATCAAACAGCCTGAGTTTTCCTGCTAGTCATCAACGCATATGCAGGTGAATAGTCGTCTGTCACTTTATATGGGCCTGTGATGGAGTGACAACTGTGTGTATTCCACCCCACTACAGTGACAGCTGGGATTGGCTCTAGCTTTGACTGTGAAAGGTAGTTGAGGATCAATAATAATAATAATAATAATAATAATAATAACTAGAGCTGACAAGAAAAAAATTACCTGCCATACTACGACATGCATTGTGATAAAAACAAAGCTATGTTGATGGCTGGGTTACTGCCTTTTTGGAACCAAACCTGTAAACATCCCACCCAACTAGCCAGCCTAGCACAACAACAACATTCCTAAAATTCTTGAATCTTTTTGGCTCTTTTCAAGTTCAGCCTGTGACCTCCCTTCGATGACAGAAGAAAGAGTACCTTGGGCCTATTTCTTCCAGAGACATCGTTCAGTGCAACTGGGGTATGGCCCCATTACTGCTCCATCTGCAGGGGCCACCAGAGCAAGGCTGTTATCTGTGCCTGTTCAGGTGCCTCTGCTGAAAAAGCTGTGACAAGGACCCGTCCAGCCAGGGCAGCCTCTCAGGACAAAAGGTGCAACTCTGCCGTGCACTTCTACATATACACAGGCTGTTTATCTACCACAGGATCAAAACTTCCCTGACAACTTTTGTTGGAAAGCCACACTGAAATAAATAGGGGTCACTTCCCTCAACCTTTCTCCAACCTCTTACTCCAAACACCCACTGAGACAGTCTCAGTGGCCATGTGGATGAAGCACAACTGCGTCCAAACTCCTCCAGGGAGGATGACAAAAAAAAAAAAAAAAGAAAAAAGAAAGTACTTACCTAGCAGTAGTACACCTGCCACATACTACTACAAAAGACAGAGAACACACATACACAGCGTTCTCAATGCTTGGTTGTGCAACACGACCGGAAGCTATAAGAAACATGCCCTTATGGGAATACATTACTCACTGTACAACACATGGCCACATGGTGCTGCGCAGATCAAACACACAGGAAATATTTGAAGTTACCACACGGTGAGTACAAATCCGCCTGGATGCCGATGCTTTGGATTGATGGTATAGTAAAATCTCATTAGGTGCAGTGTTGGAACTGGGCCCAGCACTGTATCATTTTCTATTCCCCATCCTTTCTGTTGGTTTCTCTTTTTTGTTTCTGCCTTTACTCTGTCCATCCATCTTACTGTGATGATGTAAATAAAATCTGTTGAGCTGCTGACGTTTGTGTCTAAGGAAACCCAAGGTCATGGGCAGCAGTGGTCTGCTCCCCACCTGCTTTACTGCTTCTTTCCTTGCTATTCTCTATGTTTATCGCAAATACAGCCATTTCCGATCCAAGGGCTGAACCATGCTGTGCATGTGCTCACTCTCTTACCCCCCACGGAAATGCCTCACCAGGGAGAGCACATATAAACTCTTGACTTTTAGCAGCACAATAACACGCTGAAATATTTACATTCACGCTCTGTTTTGAGAGCCATACTAAACTCGTAGCTTGACCTTACCACTGCTCTACGCAAGCTGTTTCAAACTGCTGAAATGACTGTTTCAAACAATGGGCAATTAATGTTCTTCTTCCCTCAGGAGCAGCTTAGGGATTGGGTCATGTCAGATCAGGGAACGCTACATAACCAAAGCATTAAAGTACACATTAATGTTGATATAACATTATAACAACAGGAAGTGAGGAGGTAACATGTAAGTGTTGGAAGGGTGTTTTTATTTTTGGGGGGAACTGCGGGGGAGGGGGGGGGGCAGAATCCAGCGACCTTCCAGCTGAACTGCTCAGATTCATCAGATAAGCAGAGCAAACAGGAGATAAGGCAGTGCTGTTAGATCTCTCAGCAGGCCCTGCGTTACTGCTGCTAATGGCACCGGGCACTTTAGGGTGAGCTTTTGATGACACAGACAGCACTGTGATGATTCCATATGTTCCACAAACACAGGAGGCCCCGCATAGCTGGAACAAACCCAAGTACTTTGAAGCAGCGTTGGACTAAGTGCAGCACCATGATGGACATGAGGATATCCCCTGTCTATGCCACTAGCTCCCCTAAATCATAACAGCCTATCCTCCAAAAAAACACAGTCTCCTTTCTGAGTCCTTTAGCAATTAGAGCCACATGCTGCACAAACCTGCATCTTACTTTCATGAGAATGTGGAATTGAAGAGGTAATTTGAGGCTGCAGATGAAGGTTCGGCTTGGTCGGAAGCGATTTAATTTATGGCCAACACACAGAATGAGTTTAGGTAACAGATATGAGAGGTTGTTGGATGGACAGAACAAAAGGCAAAGGCTATGAGGTGACAAACACACCAAGAAGTAGGATATATGATCATGAAACCCAGGTGGAGGGCACATCAGTACTCAGGGGGAAATGCTTTCAGCCCCAGGCCACACAAGCTGATCTTAGCAATCAGCCATCAGTTTCACCACAGCTAGGAGAAATCATTTTGCCCGGAGCCTTGAAGCACACGAACAGGTATCCCTTTCCGCCAGATCCAGCAGATGCTAATGACTACGGTTGTGGTGACATTTAAAATATGCCTCACCATCTGATTTCACTTTCAAGCTGAACATTAAAAAAAGTCTGGATAAATAGAAAAACTGAGAGAAAAAAAATGTATTTTTTCCGACACCAGGGTATTAGTCACATCAAATAGCATTTCTTCAACGAAAAAAAAAAACTAACAAAAAAAAACCAAAAAACATCTACAGTATGAGTCAGACTGGCAGGAGTTATATTTATTTTTAAGTAGTGTATTCCAAGAACGTATGTTTCATCTGGGAAGACCAGTCATTTAGACAACAGGCTAAAGAACTTGGGCAGAATATATTAACTTAACAAGGCTAACAAGTTCAACAAGTTCACGATCTTATTTTGCATCAGTGAAATAATAAATTCTCGGTTTCACTTATGGTGAACCATCTCTGAACCCTTGAACAGCGTTTCTGTAAATGCCTACCACTGGGTTACTCCAGCCTTAAGACATCATCACTTCTACAGTATAATGATGTAAAACAAATAACATCCAATCCAATCAATATGAGTACATGACTACACGAGTACATATCTTGTCTACATTTGGTTTAAATCAAATCAAGCATCTTGTACCTTTAAGAATGTGTTCACTTACTGTAACTGGTCATGTAATATCGCTGCAAAAAGTCAGACTGTTTGACTTCTTCTCTTTCATACACTTCGCAATAACCTGTCAGTGGTATTACTTCAAAGTTAAAGAGTTTAGAGACCATTACAGCCTAACCACTAAGGGGCAGAACGTACAATATTACAGAGTGGGGTCAGCAGGTGCAGAACGGTCGACGAAACTCAGTGCAGTCACTACCAAACCTCCTTTATTCCTGACATTAGCACAAAAACTCTGTGTCAGGAGCCTAATGACACTGGTCTCTACGGTCCAGCAGCTGTGACCATCTTACATCACCAAGACTTAGATCGAGCCACTGGACTGCAGACAGAGTAAAGGAAACAAGTCTTTCCACAGTTCTCTCTGTGGCAGTTTGATGGACAGGTCCAAGTTTTGAAAACACCAGAAAACTTTTACCTGGCTGACTGCATTGTGGCAACCATAAAGTTTGGCACTGATCCCAGAAACAAGTCTTTGGACAATTACAGGCTTCTAACTTGGTGTAAACAGTTTGAAAAAGACTCGTCTTGATCTCTGCACAGCCACATGGAGGAAGGTTGCAGTAGATTTTTCGTTTCGTAAGACACAACTAGTCTGCAAAACAGCTCTGACCTTGACTACATCAAACATCTTTTGGGATGAAATAGAAGAAAGATTTTGAACCAGTGGCCTTTCATCCACCATCGCTATCTAAAGAAATCTTCTAGATAAATGGGGCATTGAGATGCAGTAAAATCTTGCAGAAAAACATTTTTTAAGTATGAATGTACTTTGAGTGCCGTAACAAGGAGGGAATTCCAAATTAAGCCCATAGAATGTACACTGGAATGATCAGAAACCTCCTGCAGAGTTGTGCCCTTGGTGGCATGGACACTTTCACCGCTGTATTAGAACACTCCAGTGTTACACTTTTAACAAAGCCCTGAGGTCAGGTCAGGTAAAACAAAAGGCTTGTGAAAGTAGAGAGTATTGCTTTTTTACAGCAAGGCTACAGAAAAAAGGAGGAAGAAGAAGTAAAAAAAAAAAAAAGAATCAGCTTTTAAATCCAAGCCAAAGCAACCAAAACCACACAGACACATCAGGCAGATGCTGCTTCTTCAAAGTGAACCTGCTCTGGTTGTGAAATGAAATGATGAAGCGCAGGTGAAAAACATTGCACACATCAGTGCTGCCGCTCAGACGGACCTGAAAATAGTTCTCCACACCTGACTGGAGAGACAGAGATGGAATCCAAAGTCTGGACAGCAAATGTCGGCCTGCCTGCACACTTCAGGACAAATGATGGATACAGACGGGCTTCACACTCCAACACCCTACAGCTGACAATTATAGGACTTGAAACGGGAAGTTAAAGATGATGCAGGTGGTAAAAGATGAAGACATTTTTATAACATCTTTAAACAGTAAAAGGGAGTAGGTAAAGGGAATAAAATGACTGAATTTGGACAGGGGCTCATCATGCAGTTAGTACATCTGTCTGTGACAGATGTTTGATTTTGTACTCTTGGCAAACTTGCTTCGTGGCACAAACCTCACCAATTAGTGGTGTTTTACACATTAAAGAGGTGTAATAAACTGAAACTGGATCAGAACCAGCAGTTAAACTTTCATCTGTCCCTTTTTTTCTGGAAATGGCCTGTATAGATACAGAGATGCACTGGTACCACTGTGGCCAGGCTGGAGTCTACAGTTATTCTACATTATTTTTCTGAAGGTAGTTGTAGTTGTCATTAATAATTATTGAGTTCATAATAATAAACTCTCTTCTTGGACCAAATGACTTGTTGTTACATTGAAAAAAAAAGAATACTTTTTTTGACTAATGGACAGTCAACGTGTCCTTTGTTAGAGTCATCTTCATCTGCGTTGAATCTATATGGCTGGAAAAAGACAACAAATACCTTTATCAGTACTTGTCCTTTAGAATTAAGCGTAATAGTCGTCATGAAAATCCTGATTTGAACAACACTCATTAGCCTGTTGTCATAACATCAGCAGCCATCGATTTATAGTGAATCATCTCACAAATAAAGACTCACTCCTACTGTGCATCATGTAGGTGGCTGCACAATATGGAAGCATTAAAGTCCAATTGTATGAAGCGGCGAGGCAGCTCCATACATGGAGTCAGACCGTAATCAGAGATACAGGAGCTGTAATGATTCCTTAGCACACTGCACTTGAGCAAGTACCGATGTAATTCCTTTTTATTGTGCAGTTATAGCTAAAGTATACAATAAGAAATGAAATACTACGTGTCTGAGACAATCTAATCTTATTGGTTGTTTACAAAGTGTCGTTCCACTGAGACTCTTGATCAAAGACTACTTCTCCTGCACTCACAGTGATGTGATGTGTAAACAGTGAGCGCTGTAGTAACTGTGTGGGTGTCTGTGTGAGAAAAGACTCCAGGCAGCGGCCTCTTCCGCGTTGATGCTTGGATGAAAATTTTGTGCGAATACAGCATAAAACCTGTGACAGCGTGCTTAATTATTTTTGGCTGTAGCCCGCCCTGCCACTGACTGGTGGTACCCAGCGGTGCCTGTCTCTCAGGGGGCAGGGGCACGCTGCCATCTGGGGGTGTGTCTACTACAGCCTTGTTAGCATAAACATAACTACAGTTTCATGGAATTAGCTCAGAGGCATCGACTAAATGCACACAGATCTGTGGTGATGGTAAATACTTCACCTTACTGCAGTGCTCATAAATAAACAGATAGCATTCCACTTTCTGCTCCGCATTATCTGCAGCAGGACAGAAAATGGAAGGTAGCCTCGGTGGACGTGAAAATGAAATATGAGAGTGTGAAATGGGGGTAAATACATTGGCTGGTGTTTTCTTTAAGCATCTGCTGAGGTGGGGGTGTGACATTGCTGAGCTAGGCTACAGGAAGGGCACAATGTCTCCCAGATGGCTCAGAAAGGGAAGTTTCTCTCACACGTCTCTTCAAACAACTGGGAATAAACAGAGGGAGAGTATATTTCCTCAAACGTCCAACGCCCCTAGCAGTTAAAAAAAAATATTTTCCAAACTCTGATCCAAAGTGCTAAACTGGTCTTGATGAAGAAAGGTCATGCACGCAGAGCTCCAGGTCTCCTTGCCCTGCCGTAAGGATAATGGTTTTCTCCTGTTTGACTCCCACTGTGGAAGGAAGAGGCAGGTTGCCTGATGATGGCAGGAGCCCACCAGTGACTGGGAAATAAATCCTTTAACAGGTGGCCAGCATGGAGGGGAAGGGCTAAATCAGCAGCAGACCTTCCTGCTGCTGGTGAGGTGCACTGTCTTACATGCTTTAATTAGTCCTTTAAAGCCTTCACCCCCCCTCCCCCCCCCCACCAACTGCCCTTTACTCACCCTCGAAGTCCCGGAAGCAACACACAAACACAAATGTAAACAAGAGCGTGATTGGCCTTCACTCCACTAATACACTGCTGCTGCAGATGGTGATTGAAATGATCGGTGTCATTTCATCTGCTAAGACATCCGACCCATTCTTCTTCATCTGCATGCTCTGAGCGCATTCATTGATTGATCCAGCTTCTGAATGATACCAGCCATTTTTCGGCCCTTGACTCCGTGGGGAGATCAGCCATGTGTAGTTTTGTCAGTCTCTGTAGCTTAGCAACTAAGCATTACAATGAAAGAGACCAGCGCTTGCAGTGGTTGCTAGGGAACTGCTAGAGAGTGTTTCCACTTGTGGACGACGCCTCGATATATCAGCCTCTAATGGCTCAGGTCTGATGGAGCTACGCCGAGAAGGAGATGAGGGATTGGCAGGCGGACCGTACGCACTATCTCACCAGCTATACCGTATGTCACAGTCGACAAGTCTCCAGAGTCCCACGCATCAACACACATAACAACCAGATGAAAATGATTGCAGGATTTTTTCCTCAACAGGAAACCATTTGCATAGAAGTGGAGACTGAATAATTGAGAGGTGTGGGAGAGAGCAGGGTGGCTGAATTGGGATGAAGGGATGTATGCCTGCCAGCCAAATCCATTAGCCAGGCCTTGCTTGGCTGAGACAGGCAGCTGATGGGAAGGCTCTGTTATCGGACACTAAAGGACACAAGGGCTGGCTATCAGCACGCCTGCCCTCTCTACTCTTAGCTGCAGGGGGAGTGAGTGAGAGAGAAAAGAGGCAGAGGAAAATGGAGACAAAAAGACAAACTGAGGGATGGAGTGGAGAGGTTCAATAACAGAAAGACTAAAGAGGTGTTGCCCTGCTACAGCTTTATAATTGGCCTGCAAGGGCGCTCGAATGAGAAACTACTTATCGCACATAACAGTCACACAATATTACTTGTCCATCTCCATAGATGGGCTCAGTTTAAGAGAGCATTGGGACAAATGAAGCGTTGAAAAAGAGGACAACATCTCTCTATTCAAGCTGGGATAAAAAAAGAAGTGTTAGACAAATGTTCGCCATGCACAAAATCTGTTGGAGAAGACTAATTTCCCAGGAGGATATCTTTAGTGGATAAGCTTAGCAGCTTTCGCAGAGGACAACCTGCAAGACAAAATCTGCTGCTACCAGCGTGCATGCAGGCAGAACAGACAGCGACAGTTTTATTTTATGAGACTCTAAAGGAGCAGATAGCGAAACTTTGTTTAAAAATAAATAAACAGTAAAATCATATATAAACCTTTCTGTTTGAAGAAAATAAAGAAATCCTCATTTTTGAAAGGGCCAAAAAGTAAAAAAAAACCTGGTGGTTGAAATGTCAATCAAAAGTCAGGGTTAAAAATACTTGTGATGAGTGAGAAGTTTTATCAGTTTAGATGCATCATAAATTTCCAGTCCAGAGACGACAACCAGACAGTTTGATATAACAGAGATAAGAGGTTTAGAAAAGTGTTGCTGATATTTAATTTAGTTTTAGCATCTTTCCAGAAGTCAGGATCTGTTATAGCATCTTTAAAAAGGAAAATGCATTGCTGTTGTCGAGTCAAATGTCTGTTTAATTAGTTTGAAACTGTCAAAAAATGCAAATAATAAAAAAGTCAGCATTTATAACTCAACCTAGCAGCATGGATCAGTACATCCTTATGCTAATTTCTAAAATCTATCCCCCACATTTGTCTTTGTCTCTGTCTCTGTTAGCTGTTCACTCAGTCCCTTTGTGCAAGTCAGAATGACACACAGCCAGAGCAGAGCTGCTCCAGTCAGATTTGTGCTGCACAGCATGGTGATCCTTGTAAAAGGAGACAATCAGACTGAGAAATTCGCAGAAAGAGAGCAGCACCGACTGTCACAGGCCTGCAGCTGCATTCATACAAAATTGAATTCATCTCCAAAAAGCCCAAGATTTCAAACACATACACACAAAAATCACATCTCAAAAAGTAATGAGCATCAAAAAAAAAACAAAAAAAACAAAAAAAAAAACAACGATAACCATATGAGACATTGATTTGTGGGTTCCTGTCTAGTGTTTGCTCTCTCAGCACAATGAATTAGGGGAAAAAAACCGAAATGTAAAAACACAACTCGTAAAATACAATGTTATTATTTTTAACAAGACCAAAATGATGTTGTATAGAAGATGATTTACTCAGACAAACAGGGAATAAGGCAGGGTAGAAAGGAGGGCACACTGTATGAAAGCAATGATTGCAATGATTGTAGAATCGCTGAGAGTCAGCTGCTATTATCAGAACAAAAATATGTGATGGCTCACACAGAGGGGAGACAAGGAGACAGAACCAGGGCCATCTCTAAGAGGCTGCAGCTGGATGTGTTTACAGAGCTTCTGTCTCCAGTCACTCCACTGTCAGTACTGTTGTCTTTGACCTGATCAGACTAGTCAATATGGAAACTATAAAGCAGTCGGTGGCCTTCAGTAGCTCCTCTGTTAGACATTAGACAGTCTTAATCGTGATGTTGTTTCATGTCAACATTGTTGATAATGTTATATGCAATGTTTACAGGAAAAAGAGCAATTACCATGACAGGAAGTGGCTAATGTGACATCCTGATAGCTGAAATGTTGCACATATGTAGTGTTTTTTTTTAAGCACTTCACTTCAAATGTATACTTAGTGTTTTATGTTTCATTATATTATTATATTTTCTTCAATCTTAATTTATCATATTTTTTCAATATTTCTATATGTATGTATATGTATATGTTACTAAGAATTACGCTTACACTATATATCGTCCGATTGTCCATCCATTCATTCATCCATCCATCCATCTGTACCTAATACCTATTTTTGTCTGCTGCATAACTACTATATGAAGCATTTCAAAAGTATCAATAAAACTATTAACTATCACAGTTCCCTTTACTTCATTGTCTTTAGTTTCTCTAAAATGAAACAACAAACCACCATAGTTTCACTACGTCCTCGTCTCCTTTCAGCATCCAACAGAAAATAAATAGGAGATAACAGGTGACACTGCATTACAAAGAGCTTGTTATTGCAGAGCCACAGGTTGTGCATTTTTGCAAAGCCTTGAAGCCTCATTTGCATGTTTAATATTTAATTCCGGACAGGGGAGACAGGTCTTGATGTGGCCTAATGTGATGCCTGACATTGCCTTAGCCCTGTAATTATTTTCCTGACCTGCCCAACAATCATCTTTCCTCCAGTTAATTGCTAACATAAACAAATCCTCAGGTGGTCCAAGTTCATTGGGAATGTTTTGCATGCAGAGCAGCAGTGGGCAGTCTTACACTGAAGACTAAACAGCCCTCATATTCCCTCAAGACACATCACAAGTTTTTCGATTCCTGCTTCATGAGGTGCTAAATTACACTTTCTTCTGAAACAGCATGACTCAAAGACAGATTGATAATGATAATTGTTGGAAATGTGAAATGTATGATCCGTCTCAAGTAGACACAAAGTATTTTCAAAAGAAACAACAATAAGCCGAGAAGGAAAAATGAATCTAATTATGACTTGTATTATCAAGCTCAGTGAGCTATGGAAGCCATTGTTGCAGGCTTTTTAATATTTTGCAGCAGCACGAGGAGGAGAGAGGTAAATGTCTTTTTTTCTTGTTCTGATTTCTGCCAAGTGGCACTTTTATTGTGGTTCTGCTGCTTCTTGTCTGTGTGGGCTTAATGTTTGGTGTGTTGTTGCCTTGACTGAATATTTAATGAAGCCATGGTAAGCTCACCACTGCTGTTCATCTGGGCATCGAGTCAGTGAAAAAAACTCTCTGCTTCTGCCATCTGTTGGAATCAATAAGAGGGGATTGAAGCACCCCCCTCCCCCCAATGTTCAGGGCTCCAGCATGTTGTCGATTAAACCTCACCCTTCTCCCTGCTCCGGCAAGTTCTGCTCACCACCAGTGAGGTTAAATGGCAGGTGCAGAAAGAAGTACATTATACCCCACACAATAATGCTAATCCCTCAATTAAATTACAGCTCCTAAGCAGACAGGACTTTCCTGCGGCTGCATCTCCAAAAGCAAAGCCCTGCGACATGTTTGCACACTACAGTCAGCACTTCATGCCGGGGCTTTGGATGGATTTATGGAAGGAATGATACTTTGCAGAAAGACGACAGTACACATTATGTTTGCGCAGCGTAACTAGACATTAAAAGCTTTGTGATGTGTTTGTTTAGCATGACAGAAGCATTATGAAGCCTTCGAACAACAACAGCGCTCCAAAATCCTCTTTGTCCTGTTTGCCGTGGTACTGATGTTTACAGTACATGTCTGTCATGAGTGAACAGCGCAGACGTCTGTCGGCAGCAGATGGAAAACACGACTGAAGCTATGTCCTTTCTCCGGAGCCCAGAGGCTGGTGCTCGTCTAATGGGGAAAAATAAGGTTGTTTAATTGTAGTTTATTTCAGAGCCTGATTGCTTTTATTGAGCACCATTATTCTTGTTAATGAGCTTGTAATGTGAATGCTGATAATGTGCGAGGGAATGTGAAAGACTTTTTTTTTTTACAGCATGATTTCCCAGCGTTTTTTGGCCACTAAATCCTTGAATACTTTTCTTAGCCAAGCATCTGTTTGCAGCTCCCTGCCTCGTTGTTATTGACCGAGCAATCAGTCATGAGTGAAACTTTATGTCCCGTGGTTAACATCTCTTGCCTAGAAACAGCCCCTGATGTAATGAAAAACACTGCAGCCGGTAGTCTCATTCACATCACAGACGCATTGATATAAATTCTACTGGACGCTTGCAAGTGTGTCGTAGGCCATCACACAAAAAGTAGAGGATAATCAAGGTTGTTTACTTCCCTGGTATTTTACTTGTGAAGGTGTACGGGTATTTACTCGTTAATGTTTTCCTCCCACATTCGCAGTAAAGAGTACAAGCAGAGTCGCGTTAATGCTGTGAATAAAAATCTCCTTTGCGGCGGAGAAACAACATTTTGACTGCTGTTAAATTGGATAATGCTGTGACAAGTGTGCTCAAATGCGGTTGGCATTTGGAACAGGGCGACGACATTAGCATTACACAAAGAGTGCATTATGAGTGAATAATGCACTGTGCTACCAGTTTGGACATGCAGCAAAGTGAACGTCAAACCGCATTGGAACACACATTCTTCAGCGCACGAGGCCTCATATCACGTTTTAACAAGAATACAAGGAATCCTATCTTCTTCTCATTTCTTCATTATGATAACAGCAGGAAAATGTGAAGAAGGAGACAAGCAGACAAGGAGGACAGCAGGCTGTCAGTCTGACTGCAACTCACTCAACTTATAGCTCAGGTTGCCAAGAAAACAGTGTACGAGGACACCGTCTGACATACTTCAACTGTTGTTAGTAAAGGACAAGTATACTACAAACACATGTACTTTGTACTTTTTTTATTTCTGTCTAATTTTCCTGACTAATTTTCTGTAAGACTTTTTTCTGGTCTGTAATTTCAACTTGTTTTTAACTTTAACACATTTGTGTCCTTTACTGACAGTTTTGTTGGGGAATAAAAGTTTTTATTTGTTATTTTTAAAATATCTTTCTAGCTGCTTTGTCACATTTAAAAACACTTAATGATGTGTCATGGTGTTTTTCTTTCTTTTTTTAATCTTTCTTTTTGTCAAACTTCTTCCTATTAGACTTCTTTTATGTATTTGTATTCTTGCCGCAGCTCAGACTTACATCTCACTGTAGCTACATGTGTATAACTGATCATGTGACAGATACATTCTCGATAAAAATCTTTAAAAGTTTTGAGTACATTCAGGTACATGAAACATGTTTCCATTTTCTTTAATACATTTGAGAATATCTCCATCACAGGGTATTCCTAACAGTAGTAACTATTGTAGTTTTTCAGAACTGTGTTTATAGTTTATATACTATATGGTGTGATAACACAGTGAGTCATAGCTGATGCTAAGGAAGACTGCCAGCTGATATTAGGGCTGCAATATGTTCATGGCTCGAGTGAAACAGCTTTCTAAACACAAACAAACAAACAGGTAGATATTTGAATAGAAGAGCCTTTAAAAATACCACATTATGCTAATGGATAATTTAGTGTTAGACCGAGAACATTAGGCTAGAATCCAACTGACCAAGGTAGAAAGATAATACCATTAACCAGGTAAACTTTGAATTTTCAAACTTAAAAATCAAAGTCACTTTAACGTTTGTTAGTGAGTTTTATGAAGGCCAAATGTGCACCTTCATTCTCTCACAGACTCCCTGCAGAAAGGAAGCACTTTTTTCTTTGTGCAGTGGCCTCTATGACTTCTGAGAAAATGTAATAGCTGATATTATCTCTCCCTACCTCTGTAGTCAGAAATAATGGGCTACTCTCCATTAAAAGAGCATATCCGAATGCTACAGTGTTTCCTGTTAATGTCTTTTTTTTTCTTTTTTACAAACACATCAGGGGAGAAAAGCAACGTCCTTTTTTATTTTTGGGAAAAACACTCTCTCCAGATTTCAGCACCGCCACATTGTCAGTTTTCCTTATGAACTCCAGAGTGTTAGCTTTCACACCGGGTTTATCAGTGATGACATGCTGTGTACTTGTGTTGACAGAACAGAGGGCTGTTTTCTGTATGACTAACAGGATACCCAGACAAGCTCTTAAAAAACACAGAGAGACAAAAATAATATTTTTTTTGTTTTCACATTTCTCATGACTGTACATGGTTAATGAGCTGGCATTTTTTATATAACACTCCTCCCTTCACTCTTTTCATCCCACTGCCACTAAATCTCATCTATTTCTTGGTCACACTCACATTTTCTCTTTTCTGTTTCCCTTTCTATCCACATCACTTCCTGCTGCCATTCAGGATGTTCCCGGCAGGATGGAGAAACTACAGGACTTCGCTATCAAGACACTCACAAGATCCCTCACAGAAGATTTCACATTCAATATCCCATATTCCATGTCCAAGGTGTGAGTTATGTAAGAAAAGTAGGTGAACGGCTTCAGTCAATAAAGGCTTTAGAATTTTGCTGTAGTCGGGGGTTCAACGCTCTGCTTCTATGTTAAAAGGATAATCATATAAAATGACATATCTTGCATTTCAATTCAGGTACAAGAATAGTACTAATCAGAACCCATCATCATTTCTATGTCACTGAAAGATTTCCGTGTATTGGAGGACTGTGAGGCTGCCGGAGTGAAAAGCGTGAATTTGAAAAAGAAAAAAAAAAGGACTATCTTTCCTGCATGATTGGGTTTTTCCATTTTGCTACTTCCTGTCAAAAGCATCACTCCATAAAACAGGACAAATGAGATTCCATGAATAGATGAATGGCTCCTTCATACATGTTCAATCTAAATCAATCATTAATGACTTAATTTGTCAGGAGGAAAGGATAAAGCCTCACCACACGGACAAGGAGAGTAGACATTTGGGGGATGGCTGGCTGACTACCTCTCTCTCTCTCCCTCTCCAGGAGAGGGAGAGAGAGAGAGAGAGAGAGAGCATTAGTAACTGAGACCTGCATGTGTACTATTCAAAAACACTGAATGCAGACCGGTAGACTGTGAACTCTGTG